>NC_048310.1:434411-485191 GCF_013100865.1 Trachemys scripta elegans
TATGGGGGGGGTAGGGTGGGCAGAGGGTTGGGGGGGTGGGCTGGGGTTGTGGGGGTGCTCATGCATGGGGCTGGAGGGGGTATTCCCCAATTCCAGCCCCTTCCCCAAGGTCTCGCCCCCACCTCTTCTCCTCCCCGGAGCGTGCTGCTTCCCCCTCCCTCCTGCCAACAGCTGATCAGCGGCAGGGGGAGGGGGAGGGGAGGGGACCTAGCACGCTGGGGGAAGAGGCAGGGGAGGAGCTGGCAGACCCTGCCGTGCTGCAGCAGGAGCACCAGCAGCTGGCAGCATCAAGCTTCTGCCCCCACAGGAGAGAGCGGGGGGCGGAGAAGAGCGGGCCAGGGCCCCTTTCGACCGTGGGCCCGGCGCCATGGTAAATCTGGTACTTGCCACAGTCAAAAGGGCAAAGCACCATGGGGGAGGAGGTGTTTCTAGGACTGAATACGGGGTTGTAATTCCAGGGAGATGGCGGCCTTGGGGAAGATTATTTTCACAGTGTCTCTGGGAGGCTCAGTCTGAAGAGGAAGCTGGCTGCACGGATGTAATTCTGGGGGAGAATGCAGTCTTTGCAATAGGGCAGGGCTTGTACTGGGGTCTGGATTGTTGCTGGGGATCTCTCTAGAGTTCACTGGGATTTAGTTCTAGTATTGTTCTCTGTGAGGTGGGTCTCTGTGGGATGGAGGGAGATGGGGTGTATCTGGCTGCGGGGATGGGGTTGGTGTGAGGGGAATGAGACGCAGTGCACGGGTGTCATGGCAGCCTGTGGAAGAGGCATAATGCAGGGGGGGTCCCGCAAGGCCGAGTCTCTGAGGGGATGAGCGCTTGGTGTGAAGGCATGAGGCTCAGTGAGGGGGGTCTTTAGCTGCCAAAGTAGGGGGCTTAGTTCAAGGAATATTCAGCCACCCCATAGGTGAGTCTGCAGGGGTCTATGTTGAGGCTCATCTCCCTCCTTCTAGGGATCCTGGATATCTTTGGGTTTGAGAACTTTGTGGTGAATCGTTTTGAGCAGCTCTGCATAAACTTGGCCAATGAGCAGCTACAGCACTTCTTCAATTATGTGAGTTCCAGGTGTGACGTTTTCTGGCTGGCAGGGGGCTCCGCAGGGAGTTGGGAGAGCCATGGGAGGGCAGAATGGTGACCTCTCCTTGTACAGTAGGGCCCCCCCTGGGCTGGGGGAGCCCAGAGTGGTGATCCAGCCATGGGAACAGAGTGGAGACCAGGAGCAGGTGCCTCCTCGTGCATGGGGGTTACCATTGGATGGTGGGCCTGGCACAGCGGGATTGCTCACAGCAGTGGTCTTGTCTTGGGGAGGTATACGAGTGCTGAGGCGGTTTGAAGCTGTGACTCTGCCTTTCACATAGTGTGTCGAGGGGAAGGATGCATGACTTGCTTGGCTGAAAGCTGTTGGTGCTGCTGGGAGCTCCAATTTTACTCTCTTCTGTGTCTCAGCATATTTTCCAACTGGAGCAGGCTGCGTACCAGGAGGAAGGGCTGCCCTGGGAGGCAATTACATTCAACAATAACAAACCCATTTTGGTGAGTGACCTAGACCTGGGTGAGGGAGAGACTCCTCTAGCCCCAGGCAGAGGCCCAAGAGAGGGAGAGAGGAACTGCTGTATCCAGTGTTGGGAGGGTTAGGATCTGGGGGAAAAGTTCCCTTGAAGGTGGGGGCAGAGTGTGTAGTGAGCAGACAGCGGGGAGATGAGATGATGGACTGCCTCCACTCCCGTTAGGTAAGGGGCTCATCTCTTTTCCTTCTTCTGCTGCAGGACCTGTTCCTGGCCAAGCCGCTGGGGCTGCTGTCTCTCCTGGATGAGCAGAGCGCATTCCCTCAGGTATGGCAATTGTGACTAGAGTGGTACAGGGACAAGCTGTGGATCAGAGAAGATGTTGTGGGGGTTGGTACAACAGATGAGTGAGGAGAATCATAGATTAGGGTTGGAAGAGACCTCAGGAGGTCATCTAGTCCAGTGGTCCCCAACGTGGTGCCCGTGAGCGCCATGGCGACTATGTGCACCCGCTTACTGGCCGGCGGATGAGCATCCGCTGAAATGCCGCCGAGAAGCAGCATCATCCAGAGGCGTCGCCACCTAAATGCCGCTGATGCCTCTGGATGACGCTGCTTCTCGGCGGCATTTTGGCGGATGCTCGTCCGCCGGCCACGGTCCTTGGTGGCTCATCGTCTGGCGCCCGCCAGACAAAAAAGATTGGGGACTACTGATCTAGTCCAACCCCCTGCTCAAAGCAGGTCCAACCCTGTGTTCTAACTGAAATCAATATCTTTGAAAACGTAGAAAAATATCCAAAAATATTTAATACATTTCAGTTGGTAGTCTATTGTTTAACAGTGTGATTAAAACTGCGATTAATCATGATTAATTATTTTTTTTTTAGTTAATTGCGTGAGTTAACGGCCATTAATCGACAGCCCTAATAAAAACGTACCAGGAAATTCCATATAAACGCTCAAAAACCAGGAAATGGCCAACGTTAAGTTTTTATGTATAACCTTAACACGTGTCCTGTTTGTGCATATGCATTACGTTAGTCTTTAGTTATGTGATCAGGTACTGTTGTTTATGAATGACCAGTATCTCATCCAGTAAACAAGGCAGGGTGCACTCATTCAGCAGTGGCGATAAAAAAAAATTATAAATAATTGCACTTAAACATTATTTAAAAACAAGTATTTCATTTTTATAAGGAAAACAACTCATTCTTCAAGAGCTTGGTTGTACATGCATTCCATGTGCCGAGACCAGAAGCTTT
Source organism: Trachemys scripta elegans (assembly GCF_013100865.1). NCBI lineage: Eukaryota > Metazoa > Chordata > Testudines > Emydidae > Trachemys > Trachemys scripta. The sequence goes on from NC_048310.1 coordinate 437,178, forward strand.
TCACTAGCCGTGTCCATTAGCTTATACATGCACCTGCTTACCCTCGTGCTCCCTTCTGAGGGTATAAAAGGTAGCACCAGCCATCTGCCACTCCAATTCCTCCCGGTCCTTGGCCTGAGATGGAGTGAGCTGTATCTGTAGCCAGTTGAGATGGCTAATTATTTGGTTTTGTGTGTATTGTTATTTATAGATAAGTATATGTATTTATTTATATTTAGGAAACTGTTACTTACAGTAGAAAGTAAGTGCAAAGGGGGATCATTTTTCAGGGCTTAACTCCCCCACTCATCTCCCTCCTGAAGGACAGGTTCCTAATGTGCCCAGATCGCTTGGATTTAAAAACTGTGGTCTGCCTCAGACTGCTTCTTATGAAGGACGACCACGACACCTGCCTCTGCTCCTAGGACAGACTCTTATTACTTCTAACTGTGGTGTCTGCTGCATGTTGTTGCATAGGATGATGCAATCCAGAGAGAGCTGGATTAAAATGTTTCTAATGGACAGGTCCATAAGGGCAGACTGGGACTCAGTCTTGGGGGACCCTCTGTACACCAGCTGCAGGAGTTTGGGAGTGCTCCATCAAGCTCAGTGTTGATTGGCTCCAAGGCTCCTTATCTGAAATAGTTTTCAAAGGACACTGGTAAGACGCACTAGGAAAAGAGTGAGAAAGGGAAATTGAAGCATTCCCTTAAAGAGAAGAGGGATAAATCTCCCTCTAAGTCATCTTCAAAAAAGAGCCTGTCATCCCCATCTCATGAGACTCCCTGCCATGGCATGGGCATATCCAGCGCTCATAAGAACCGCGATCCTGGTTCTGTAACATTTAAGTCAGGGCCTGGCACCACCAACCGGCACCCAGTCTACTGGTGAAGAGCTCCCCATAGTACAGGATCATTCCATATTGACTGAATGGGTGCCGATGGTACCAACGGCCTTTGTATGGAGAGATGAATGCGCTTTGACTCAGAGTGCAACCTCAAAATTGCTGATATTGGCACAGAGCATGACACCTCTGGTACCAACGAGACAGAGGATGACAACAAATCTTCCATCAATGGCATTGATTCCATATACAGTAGCAAGCAATTTCACTGTCTGTCCAGAACCGGAATCCCCACTTCTTTAGGGGCAACCTCAAGCAGAACCAAGACTTGAGTCAGCACAGGCTACCATGTGGTTTCCTCCACCAGTACTGTCTATGAGTCAAGCTAGATCACAATCCTCTCTGGTATTGATGGCACTGCCATTTGATTCAGAGGACTCATACCCATCTTCTGAATCCATTGCCAGTGGAACTATGTCACGGGAATACCCGCAGAAACCACGCTCACAAGAATCATAGAATATCAGGGTTGGAAGGGACCTCAGGAGGTCATCTAGTCTAACCCCCTGCTCAAAGCAGGACTAATCCCCAACTAAATCATCCCAGCCAGGATGTGAGTCCAAATAGTGTCTAGGCTGTTGTGAGCATTGCTACTTTCTCTCACTTAGGAACGGTCAAACGCAGGGTATGTCACAGGGTGACTGGCCCCTTTACAAGGAAGCAGGGTTCAGTGCACCTGGACCAAAGACTTAAGGAGGCTCCTGAGCCCCATAAAGTGGGGACAGATGCAGGTGGTTGTTGGTGGATTCCTGCAGACGCTGCAGGGAGTGAGAAGGCTCCTGCAGGGCCTTGAATCAACCGGTGGAGAATGCCAAACTCCAGGCAAGAGGCATTTGGGAAGAAGACAGACCCTCAGAGAGGAGGGTCTGGGACCAGCTGAAACTGGGATAAAGACTTCTTAAGCTTGAGTTTTCTTTTGAAAGACTTTATGCAGGACTTAATAAATTGGACTCCATAAGGACATTAAGTGACTAGATCTCTACAGGAGATAATTGTATTAATCACCGAACTTGCGGTTTAGGATTGTAAATTAGCAAGCACTCGTGACAAAATATGACTTTATTAATTACAGTGAATTTACAAAAAGAATAGGAATACTTGTGGCACCTTCGAGACTAACAAATTTATTGTAGCATAAGCTTTCGTGGGCTATAGCTCACTTCATCGGATGCATGTAGTGGAAAATACAGAAGGAAGATGTGTGTGTGTGTGTGTGTGTGTGTAATATATATAAGGAACATGAAACAATGGGTGTTACCATACACATTATAAGGAGAGTGAGCAGTTAAGGTGAACTGTTGTCAACAGGAGAGAAAAATAACTGTTTGTGGTGGTAATGAAAATGGCCCATTTCCAGCACTTGACAAGGAGATATAAGGAACTGGGAGGTGGGGCGGAAATAAGCATGGGGAAATAGTTTTACTTTGTGTAATGGCCCATCCACTCCCAGTCTTTATTCAAACCTAATTTAATGGTGTCCAATTTGCAAATTAATTCCAATTCAGCAGTCTCTCATTGGAGTCTGTTTTTGAAGTTTTTTTGTTGTAATATTGTGACTTTTAGGTCTGTAATCGAATGGTCAGGGAGGTTGAAGTGTTCTCCAACTGGCTTTTTAATGTTATAATTCTTGACGTCTGATTTGTGTCCATTTATTCTTTCCAGTGGCACCTTAAAGACTAACAGATTTATTTGGGCATAAGCTTTTGTGGGTAAAAAAACCCACTTCTTCAGATGCATGGAGTGAAAATTATAGATATACTGGCACATGAAGAGAAAGGAGTTACCTTACAAGTGGAGAACCAGTGTTGACAAGGCCAATTCAGCCAGAGTGGATGTGGTCCACTCCCAATAATTGATGAGGAGGTGTCAACACCAAGAGAGGGAAAATTGCTTTTGTAGTGAGCCAGCCACTCTCAGTCCCTATTCAAGCCCAAATTAGTGGTGTTAAGTTTGCAAATGAACTGTACCTCTGCAGTTTCTTTTTGAAGTCTGTTTTTGAAGTTTTTTGTTGAAGGATGGCTACTTTTAAATCTGTTGTTGAATGTCCAGGAAGATTAGAGTGTTCTCCTACTGGTTTTTGTATGTTACCATTCCTGATGTCTGATTTGTGTCCATTTATTCTTCGACGTAGAGACTGTCTGGTTTGGCCAATGTACTTGGCAGAGGGGCATTGCTGGTGCACCTGATGGCATATATCACATTAGTAGATGTGCAGGTGAATGAGCCCCTGAAGGTGTGGCTGATGTGGTTGGGTCCCATGATGGTGTCACTAGAGTAGATATGGGGACAGAGTAGGTAATGGGGTTTGTTACAGGGCTTGGTTCCTGGTTTAGTGTTTCTGTGGTGTGGTGCGTAGTTGCTGGTGAGTATTTGCTTCAGGTTGGGGGCTCTCTGTAAGCGAGGACTGGCCTGCGTCCCAAGGTCTGTGAGAGTGAGGGATCATTTTCCAGGATAGGTTGTAGGTTGTTGATGATGTGCTGGAGAGGTTTTAGCTGGGGGCTGTATGTGATGGCCAGTGGTGTTCTGTTGTTTTCCTTGTTGGGCCTGTCCTGTAGTAAGTGACTTCTGGGTACCTGTCTCGCTCTGTCAATCTGTTTCCTCACTTCCCCAGGTGGGTATTATAGTTTTAAGAATGCTTGATAAAGATCTTGTAGGTGTTTGTCTCTGTCTGAGGGATTGGAGCAAATGTGGTTGTATCTTAGGGCTTGGCTGTAGACAATGGATCATGTGATGTGTCCTGGATGGAAGCTGTAGGCCAGTAGGTTTCCAGTATAGGGTGGCGGTTATGTAACCATCGCTTATTTGCACTGTAGTGTCCAGGAAGTGGATCTCTTGTGTGGACTGGTCCAGAATGAGGTTCCCCACTGGTAAGGTAACTCCCTTCTCTTCATGTGCCAGTATATCTATCCCTGTATCTGTAATTTTCACTCCATGCATCTGAAGAAGTGAGGTTTTTTACCCACGAAAGCTTATGCCCAAATAAATCTGTTAGTCTGTAAAGTGCCACCGGACTCCTCGTTGTTTTGGTGGATACAGACTAACATGGCTACCCCCCTGATACGACTGGTCTACAATTTTTGAGAAGTCGTCTGCTTCAGAGATAAAATGTACTATTTATTATGTATTTTGATGTGCTGAATTCAAATATGATAATTAAAACAACTGATTGGCTACTGTTTCTAAGATATTTAAGTTTTTACATTTTATGTCTATGTATATTGTGTCGATAGTAGAGTTTTAATCATAAATTGTAAACCTAGGTCTTTTCATGTGTTTATGGTTGCTTTACATGATAATATTTCACCTGTCCTGTTTATGTAACACTTGAAAAATCAGCAAAAGGGTTATATAAATAAAATTTATTATGAAACAAAAGGCAAAAAACTACTATGTACATAGTTTAGTCCTATTCAGTGTCTACTCGGCGCTTCTTGGCTTGTCTCTTGTATTCATTAAATGGAGCATCTCTTGTCACTGTCCAGCAATAGTCTGCAAGCATTGATGGGCTCCATTTGCCCTGATAGCGTTTCTCCATTGTTGCAATGTCCTGGTGAAATCGCTCGCAGTGCTCGTCACTCATTGCTCCGCAGTTCGGTGGAAAAAAATCTAGATGAGTGCAAAAAATGTATCTTTAGTGACATGTTGCAACCAAGGCTTTTGTATGCCTTGAGGAGGTTTTCCACCCACAACCTGTAGTTGTCTGCCTTGTTTCTGAGAAAATTTATTGCCACTAACTGGAAGGGTTTCCATGCCGTCTTTTCCTTGCCACGCAGTGCATGGTCAAATGCATCATCTAGAAGAAGTTCACGAATCTGAGGACCAACAAAGACACCTTCCTTTATCTTAGCTTCACTTAACCTTGGAAATTTTCCACGGAGGTACTTGAAAGCTGCTTGTGTTTTATCAATGGCCTTGACAAAGTTCTTAATCAGACTCAGCTTGATGTGTAAGGGTGGTAACAAAATCTTCCTTGATTCAACAAGTGGTGGATGCTGAACACTTTTCCTCCCAGGCTCCAATGACTGTCGGAGTGGCCAATCTTTCTTGATGTAGTGGGAATCTCTTGCACGACTATCCCATTCGCAGGGAAAACAGCAGTACTTTGTGTATCCAGTCTGCAGACCAAGCAAGAGAACAACAACCTTCAAATCGCCACAAAGCTGCCACTGATGTTGGTCATAGTTTATGCACCTCAAAAGTTGTTTCATGTTGTCATAGGTTTCCTTCATATGGACTGCATGACCAACTGGAATTGATGGCAAAACATTGCCATTATGCAGTAAAACAGCTTTAAGACTCGTCTTCGATGAATCAATGAACAGTCTCCACTCATCTGGATCGTGAACGATGTTGAGGGCTGCCATCACACCATCGATGTTGTTGCAGGCTACAAGATCACCTTTCATGAAGAAGAATGGGACAAGATCCTTTTGACGGTCACGGAACCTGGAAACCCTAACATCACCTGCCAGGAGATTCCACTGCTGTAGTCTGGAGCCCAACAGTTCTGCCTTACTCTTGGGTAGTTCCAAATCCCTGACAAGGTCATTCAGTTCACCTTGTGTTATGAGGTGTGGTTCAGAGGAGGAGGATGGGAGAAAATGTGGGTCCTGTGACATTGATGGTTCAGGACCAGAAGTTTCATCCTCTTCCTCTTCCTCTTCCTCGTCTGACTCAAGTGAGAAGGACTGCCGGTTCCTGATGCACCAGAATCATTCTCCGTGGGGTACTGAGCGTGTAGCTGATGGAATGTTTGGATAATGCACAGTCCACTTTTTCTTCTTTGACACACCTTTCCCAACTGGAGGCACCATGCAGAAGTAATAATTGCTGGTATGATCTGTTGGCTTTCTCCAAATCATTGGCACTGCAAAAGGCATAGATTTCCTTTTCCTGTTCAACCACTGGCGAAGATTTGTTGCACAAGTGTTGCAGCATATGTGTGGGGCCCACCTCTTGTCCTGATCTCCAATTTTGCAGCCAAAATAAAGGTGATAGGCTTTCTTAACCATAGTGGTTATACTGTGCTTTTGTAATGCAAAAGTCACTTCACCACAAACATAGCAGAAGTTATCTGCACTGTTCACACAAGTACGAGGCATCTCTGCTCATTTTGGCTAAACAGAAATGTGTCCCTTTGCAAAATCAAACACTGACAAATAAGAGAGCACGACACTATGATTTCTAGAGCTGATATAGGGCAATTTGTTCAGCAGAGTGATGTAAGCTTCGTTATGATTGCATCATCCATGACTTCTAGGAATAACATGATGCAATTCATAACATGTATGACGCAATACCAGCTTCAGATTGCATCATTCATTGTTTTGCCTAAAAAGCAAGTACTGTCCAAACCCAGTCATAGATTTATTCATAGATCCAGTCAAAGATGTATTTTAGTCATTTCTGGTTTAAATTGAGATCTCTTCCCTTTATAACTCACTTATCCTCCACCATGCCCAAGTCAAGGGTCGTATATACTGACCCAATAGCATATCTTGAAAACTAGAGCCAATCAACAATTTTAAGCATCATTTTCGTTCTCAGTGACCCAGAATTAGTAAAGTTTGACTACATTTATTTCAGAAGCATTTTGGCTGTAGAGCAGTGTACTTAATGAATTTACAGGACATATTTCCCCAGGACTGCAGACAGCAGTTTTAGTCTGTAATTGACAAAGGACGGTTGCAGGCGAGGTCATCATTCCAAACAGCTCTGGATGGGGCAGGCACTGCCTCTTGCTCTCTGGCAACTGCTGTTGCCATGAGATGGTCATCATGGCTCCATTCATTGGGTTTCCTGAAAAGTGTGGGCAATGGTTGAAGTTCTACCATTTGAGGGCCGCCTGTTCAGTGCGAGGACAGATGAGTCACTGTACACGCTTAACAACTCTAGAACCACGCTTTGTTCCCTCAGCATAAATATTCTGCCACCAAAGAGGAAATATACTAGGGATCAATCCTGCCACAGGCAAAAGCCCAGGGCTGGCTCCAGGCACCCGCTAAGGAAGCAGGTGCTTGGGGCAGCCAATTCAAAGGGGTGGCACTCCGTCCGCTATTGGGGCAGTACGGCCGGGTCTTCGGTGGGAATTCGGCAATGGGTCCCTCAGTCCCTCTCTTTCTCTTTGAGGTGCCGCCAAAGAGGAAGAGAGGGACTGAGGGACCCGCCGAAGAATGGAGCGGCACGATTGAGCTGCCGCCGATCGCTTTTTTTTCGCCGCTTGGGGCAGCAGAAAACCTGGAGCCGGCTCTGCAAAAACCTACCCCTCTGCCATCCTTTTATCATCAGCATGCAGATGATGTGACAAAGAGTGCAAAAGCAAAAACCAAATGCACCATTGTCATTTTCATCCCAGTCAGCACCATCATCAAAGCAAACATTCTGTTGTATTAATTTCAAGGATCAAAAGCGTTCAAGGTGATTTCACTGTCTAACATAAAAACAGTGATACAAAGAAGTGCAGTTTTTTTTTTCCTACATAGACCTTACTTTACTCGATTTCTTGGCAAACACCCAAAAGCATTGATTCTAAAGTTTATTACTCAAACACAAGAAAGAACATTTCTTCCAATTCCCCAGCTGCTGAAAATGCTGGTAAAGATCTGCAGGGCAAGGCAAAAGTCATCCTGGTGATACCAATATGGTCAAGGCAATTCTGGTTCCTTGTGTTACTCCAGCAGTCCACTCATTCTCACCTCTGCATCCCATTGTCAGCTGACCTACTTACTCAGGACAGAAGCACACCGTCCCGGCCCAGCATTTCTTTACCCATCAGTAATGCTGGGACTAGAGTGATAGTGGGAGAATGTCAAAAAATATCAGTGTAGATGCTAAGCATACAAAGTGAACAAACCAGACACAAAGAAATAGCATTTTCACTGATAATCCTATAGCATCTTGCCTGATACTTGAAGTAACAGCAAGTGAAACATTTCCTTATTGAGGAATGGTACATTTTTATGCTGATGATTTTTCATTTATTTTTAGCATTGTTAGATTACATTTCCCAGATCTGTGAAGCTAGTTCTCTATGAAGTCATGTTGGCGGCTGCTGCTCTTTGCATTTTTTTCCCCAAAGGATTTACCGCCTGAGCACTTTAAGGAGTTTTAGGATTCTCCAGCTGACCTGGTAGATTTTTATTCTTCCTCACAATGTACCAGGCCTACTAGATTTTTTTTTTTTAATTCCCCCAAATTTGCTTTAGGTCTTGATCCTACAGATATGCACAAGTAGCCCACTTGATTTCAATTGGACTACTCACATGTGTAAAGTTAAATATGTGTATAAATGTTTGCAGAGTCAGGGCCTTTGCATATTTTATCATGCCATTTAGAGTTCAAAGATCTGTAAGTAAGAGAGGAACATTAGATCATAGAATCATAGGCCTTGGCTACACTTGCGGATTCACAGCGCTGCCGCGGCAGCGCTGTGAACTACGAGTGTAGTCGCGCCACCAGAGCTGCGAGAGCTCTCTCGCAGCGTTGCAAGTACTCCACCTCTCCGAGGGGAATAGCTTGCAGTGCTGCGAGAGAGCGTGCAGCGCTGCAGGCGCTGATTACACTGGCGCTTTACAGCGCTGCACTCGCTGCGCTCGGGGGGGGGGGGTGTTTTTTCACACCCCTGAGTGCAGCAAGTGCAGCGCTGTGAATTGCCAGTGTAGCCAAGGCCATAGAAGATTAGGTTGGAAGTGACCTCAGGAGGTCATCTAGTCCAACCCCCCTGCTCAAAGCTGGACCAACCCCAACTAAGTCTCCGTCTATACCCAGCCGCTAGTTCGGCGGCTGGCAATCGAACTTCTGGGTTCGACTTATCGCGTCTTGTCTGGACGCGATAAGTCGAACCCGGAAGTGCTCGCCGTCGACTGCGGTACTCCAGCTCGGCGAGAGGAGTACCGCGGAGTCGACGGGGGAGCCTGCCTGCCGCGTGTGGACCGAGGTAAGATCGAACTAAGGTACTTCGAACTTCAGCTACGTTATTCACGTAGCTGAAGTTGCGTATCTTAGTTCGATTTGGGGGGTTAGTGTAGACCAAGCCTAAATCATCCCAGCCAGGGCTTTGTCAAGCCAGATCTTAAAAACCTCTAAGGATGAACATTCCACCATTCATATAGTCTCACGTTGGAATACTGCAGCTGTTCCTGGGATATGTAGTCATCTCTGTTCAACACATAATAGACCAACTGAAGGGACCTGCTGCATAACACAGGCCACAATTTCACCCAGTAACTCCTTCACTGAACCCAGTAACCTGTAACAGAGATTGAACGATCTTTTAGGAAGAGACTCACCCAATCTTGATTTAAAGACTTCAATTGATGGGGAATACGATGCATCCCTTGGTTCAAATGTGGGTGGATGTCAATCTGGGAAGCTGGTGGGTAGATTTACAGTATGGGGATTTGCAGAAAGGCTAAGTAGCAGTTGGTAGGGGGAGTCGCTTCATAGAGAAGAATTCTCTTCATCACTGTCTCAGCTGTTAGGGTGGCTTTTATTATATTTGTATTGTATCAAAATGTGTTTCTAGTCATTTGTAGATCCCTGCCCAGTGTCTTGGTGGGAATGGAGATGCTGTATAAATAATAACTATTAATTTCTCATTTTGTGGGGTTTTACTATGAAATCTCTTGTGTTGCAGGCGACTGATAAAACCTTTGTGGATAAACTGAACAGTACCTTCAAGGGAAACTCACACTTCCAGCTATGTAGAGGCCACGTGCTAGGGTTCAGCATCATTCACTATGCAGGGAAGGTAAGTACTGTTTAGGGTACAGACTGGCACTCTGTCTCACGTAGGTGAAAGAGATGGTGTGTGCTTCAGGGCCCATGGGGGTATGGGTGGGAGAGATGTACTCCCTGCAGGGCCGGCTCCAGGCACCAGGCACCCAAGCACATGCTTGGGGCGGCACCTGGTAAGGGGCGGCGGGGGGAGCGTGGTGCGGCATTCCGCGGGGAGGAGGGGCGCTCCGGCGGCGTGGGGGCGGCGCTCCGGGGGGGGGGGGCGGCGGGGGGGGGGGGTTCCAGCGCTCAGCGGGGGGCGGCGCTTTTTTTTGCTGCTTGGGGCAGCAAAAAAGCTAGAGCCGGCCCTGACTCCCTGGGGGCCACTTCTTAGGCGAGGTGGGGTATCCTATTTAACATTATCATCAATGACCTGGAAGAAAACATAAAATTATTGCTAATAAAGTCTTCAGATTAACCAAAAATTGGGGAGTAGTAAATAATGAAGAGGACAGGTCACTGATTCAGGGTGATCTCGTTCGCTTGGTAAACTGGGGGCAGGTAAACAATATGAGTTTTAATATAGCTAAATGTAAATGTATACATCTAGGAACAAAGAATCTAGGCCCTACTTAGGCCTTGTCTACACTACAAAGTTTTGTCACAAAAGGTATGTGACTTTAAAACCGTTGTTGCATGTCCACACTAGCTCCTTGTGTCGGCAGAGTGCATTCTCAGTAACAGCTCTTACATTGACACAAAGAGCAATGCACTGGTAGCTATCCCACTAGGCAACTGGCTGCAGGGTGCTTTGGGAAGGGTTTGCAATGCTTCATGGGGCAAGTACAGCATCACGTGATGAAGGTTTCTCAATCCCATCGTTCCAGGGGCATCCTAGTATATTGTCAGTTGCTTTTTCAACTGAAGTGTGTGGGGGAAGGGAGAGGAGAATGGTGTATATGGGGCTGGGGAGACAGCAGGCTGACTGACCTATCCTGAGGCAGCCCTGGCTCTGCTCGGCACAGCAGTCTCTCCGGAAACAGTCCGCTCTGCCTTCCTGCCTATGGTTCTGTGATTCCCTCCGAGTTCTCCCACAGCCTCCTCAGCTGCCAGAAGCAGAATCCTGAGAAGCTCCGAAGAAGTGAGGTTTTTACTCACGAAAGCTCATGCCCAAATAAATCTGTTAGTCTTTAAGGTGCCACCAGACTCTTTGTTGTTTGAGAAGCTCTGTGAGCTCTCCCTGCTGAGGAATGTCAAAGCCGCACAGCAGTCCCCGCAGCAGCAGTCTGCCTGCAGCTGTGTTCCTAGTGCAGAGCAGAACAAGAGCCTTCCACGTAAATGATTTACTTTTTGTTCCCCACAATGAAGCAGTACCTCAGCTGTCAGATACTTCCCGGAGTGCATGCCTGCAGGGCAGCAGAGATCAAAACAGTGAGCAGAGCAGTCAGGGTAGGCATTGTGGGATACTGGTGGAAGCCAGTTATGTCAACAAAACAAACAGCACTGTCTACACTGGCGTTTTGTCATTTTAACTTTTGCTGCAAACAGCTTTATGCCTCTCATCGAGGTGGTTTTATTTTGTCAGCAAAACAGCAGAGTTTTGCCACCAAAAGTAGCTTTGTAATGTGTACACCTCCCGTTTTGTCTGCAAAAGGCAGTTTTTGCTGACAAAACTTTGTAGTGTAGACAAGGCCTTAGAGTCCCATATCCTGTATACTGGGAAGCAGTGACTCTGAAAAAGATTTGGGAGTAATGGTGGATAATCAGTTGAACACAAACTCCTAATGTGACGCTGTGGCCAGAAAGGTTAGTGCGATCCCGGGATGCATGAACAAGAGAATCTCGAGGTTATTTTACCTCTGTCTTTGGCAGTGGTGCAATGGATGCTGAAATCCTGTGTCCAGTTCTGGTGCCCATAATTCAAGAAGGATGTTGATAAATTGGAGAGGATTCAGAGAAGAGCCACGAGAATGATTAAATGATTTAGAAACCCTGCCTTATAGTGATAGACTCAAGGAATTCAATTTATTTAGCTTAACAAAGAGAAGATTAGGGTGTGACTTGATTAGAGTCTAAGTACCCACTTGGGGAACAAATATTTAATAATGAGCTCTTTAGTCTAGCAGAGAAAGGCCTAAGATGATCCAGTGGCTGAAACTTGAAGCTAGACAAATTCAGACTGGAAATGAGGCATGAATTTTTAACAGTAAGAGTAATTAACCACTGGAACAATTTACTAAGGGTTGTGGTGGATTTTCCATCACTGACAATTTTAAAATCAAGGTTGGATGATTTTCTAAAAGATCTGCTCTAGGAATTATTTTGGGGAAGTTCCATGTCCTGTGCTACACAGGTCAGACTAGATGATCACAGTGGCCCCTTCTGGCTTTAGAATCTATGAATCTGTGGGAGGGCATGTAGTCCCTGGGGAAGGTGGGGGCTTCCCCTCGAATCTGTGGAATTTCTCCGTATTTGCAATGTACCCATCACTGTGGTACAGTAGAACCCTGTTTATCCGAGCCTCCATTATCCAGCTCTCCATATTAACCAAACAACCAGTGCACACACAGGATCGCATACGTGAACTGTTACTTCTAGTAAAGAGTACAGTACCCATTTTTAAAAATTCAGAAATGATAAACTCAAGCAACTCCAAAATAATACAGTGTTGCTGTTGTTGCAACTTAAAATGATCATTCTGCATTTTTAAAAATTGGTACTCTTTACTAGAAGTAACTGTTCATGTACGCTGAAAATAAAAAAGGGGTGTGTGTTTTAATGCTTCTCTGGGAGAGGTCAGATTGTTTAAAAGCAACTCCGTATCTTAAAATAACGGATAGAAAGCTCTTTGCCCATTCTCCAGATTATCTGAATTTTTGATTATCCGATCTGGACCTGCTCCCAATTAGATCAGATAATTGGGGTTCTGCTGTATGTGAGCTCCTGTCTCAGGCTATTGCTTTGCTGATTCCCTTCTAAGGTGTAAATACTCTGCATTCTTTGTAGGGCGTTGGTGGAGAAACCTAGTGGCCTTATATCCAGGAGCCCGGAACACCAGAATCACTTCTGTATTTCCAAACATTAACAAGCCCAATGGGAGCAGCTAGGTGCTCAGCATTTTGAAAATTGGGCCATTTATTTCAATGCTTAAATATAGACTGAGGAGCCTAATTTAGGACAGATGAACACATACTGTTAGGATATAGATATTCAAGCCCGTCTGTAAAGGCCTATACTTTAAGAATTTATGTACACCTCTACCCCAATATAACGCTGTCCTCGGGAGCCTCCTGGAGCACTGCTTTACCGTGTTATATCCAAATTCATGTTATATCGGGTCGCGTTATATCGGGGTAGAGGTGTATATGTTTATTATTTAGCTAGTTATAAAGGTATAAAAGAAAGAATCTGTGTAAGGGCCTTCTCTCACTGTGACAATCTGAGGCCCTGTTTAGTCCTACTGAAATAAGGCAATCTGGGGCTGTTAGGAAGGTGATCCGATCTATCACCTCCTGTCATAACTATAAAGGGAAGGGTAATAGCTGTCCTGTGTACAGTACTATAAAACCCCTCCTGGCCAGAGACTCCAAAATCCCTTTTCCCTGTAAAGGGTTAAGAAGCTCAGGTAACCTGGCTGGCATCTGACCTAAAGGACCAATAAGGGGACAAGATACTTTCAAATCTTGGAGGGGGAAGGTTGTTGTTTGTGTTCTTTGTTAGGGAGTGTGTTCGTTCTCGGGACTGAGAGGGACCAGACATCAATCCAGGTTCTCCACATCTTTCTAAACAAGTCTCTCCTATTTCAAACTTGTAAGTAAATAGCCAGGCAAGGCGTGTTAGTTTTCCTTTGTTTTTCTCAACTTGTAAATGTACCTTTTACCAGAGTGTTTATCTTTGCTGTACTTTGAACCTGAGACTAGAGGGGAGTCCTCTGAGCTCTTTAAGTTTGATTACCCTGTAAGGTTAATTTCCATACTGATTTTACAGAGATGATTTTTACCTTTTTCTTTAATTAAAAACCTTCTTTTTAAGAACCTGATTGATTTTTCCTTGTTCAAGATCCAAGGGGTTTGGATCTTGATTCACCAGGAGTTGGTGGGAGGAAGGAGNNNNAAGATCCAAGGGGTTTGGATCTTGATTCACCAGGAGTTGGTGGGAGGAAGGAGGGGAATGGTTAATTTCTCCTTGTTTTAAGATCCAAGGGGTTTGGATCTGTTTTCACCAGGGAATGGGTGAAGGTTTTTCAAGGCTTCCCAGGAAGGGAATCCATTGAAATGGTGGCAGCTGAACCAGAGCTAAGCTGGTAGTTAAGCTTAGAAGTTTTTCATGCAGGCCCCTACATTTGTACCCTAAAGTTCAAAGTGGGGATCCAGCCTTGACACCTCCAGAGAAAGGGAAGAGCCTAGAAGATGTTAAAGGAAATATAGTTTTCTGTCTGGTAAGAACTCACTTATCAATAAACACAACTGGGAAACCCTTATGTATTTATAGATGTAGTTGTGAAATCTTAACTTCTGTATTGTTTTGTGTGTTTATTTGCATGGTCTCTGTCTGGTTCTGTGATTGTTTCTGTCTGCTGTACAATTAATTTTGCTGGGTGTAAACTAATTAAGGTGGTGGATATAATTGGTTAGCTAATCATGTTACAATACATTAGGATTGGTTAGGTAAATTTCAGTAGAATGATTGGTTAAGGTGTAGCTGTAAATAGTACTATATAAATTAGGTGCAAACAGGAAGCAAGTTGGGATTCGAAAATAAAGAAGAAGGAACTTGGATTTAAGCTTGCTGAAAGTTCACCCCAATAAACATCAAATTGTTTGCACTTTCGGACTTCGGGTATTGTTGCTCTCTATTCATGCAAGAAGGACCAGGGAAGTGGAAGAGTGAAGGAATAAGCTCTCTAACAAATACTTCCCATGGATCGATAATTTTGGCCATAATGTATTAAACAGCTCATTTACATGGAAGTGAATTTTGTAACAAGGGAAGACACAGTTCTGGTTACTAATGTTCTGTGATTTAATACTTTGATTCAGTATTTGTTCAGGGGGTTACCCTCTAAGACATTCATTATTAAAATACTTAACATCTAGTTAAAGGAGAAGAGAGAATGCGAGGCTGAAGATAGGAAATGAGGGGAGTGGGAGAATGGAGAGTTTTTTGTGCTGGTGACCCCATTTGGACTTAAAATAAAATTGTGACCTCCCCACTAGAAAAAATTGCTCCCCCCCCCCGCCTTCAGCATCACTGTCTGTGGGGCTTGTGGCTGGGGCTCTGGGCCCCCTGCCATCTGTGGGGCTCCCGGCTGGGACTCTGGACCCCCTGTGGGACTTTCTGCCCTGGCGACCCCATCAAAATGGAGTCGCGACCCACTTTGGGGTCACAGCCCATAGTTTGCGATCCACTGTTCTATTTGATTCATCAATTTCAATCAGCTTTTTTATTTGTACTTCAGTTATTTTCTAAAGAAAGGTTAATTCTCACTTGCTGATATAACCATTAAAAATGTTGATTTACAACTAAATAGATCCTTTACTCTCTAGACTCGGTACATCTTTTTGCTACTTAGGAGAATACACTATTTATTTAAGCAATTATAATGCTTAATATTTTCAGATTCTTATTAATCATACATTTTAGTATGTTAGAAAATAGTGAATGAGATGTTGCTTATTTACTAGATAATTTACTTTTTGTTCATGATTTATGTCAAGCTGCATCAGTGGGAGCTGTGTGGGAGATGGAATTTAAACACCAAACATCATATGAAGTTTATTTGTATTAAACAAAGCAACCTTAAATGTTTTGGGTACATAAACTTCTCATATCAAAACATGGGAGGGAGGGATAGCTCAGTGGTTTGAGCATTGGCCTGCTAAACCCGGGGTTGTTCAATCCTTGATGGGGCCACTTAGGGATCTGGGGCAAAATCAGTACTTGGTCCTGCTAGTGAAGGCAGGGGGCTGGACTCAATGACCTTTCAAGGTCCCTTCCAGTTCTAGGAGATAGGATATCTCCATTAATTTTTTTATTTTATTTTATTTATCTTTTATATTTACAACTAAATTATAATAAGTTTAGACCTTAACATATTTTGTATTAAATTCTGATTTCATTCTAAACAGGTCCATTTTTAAAAAGAAAAACTTACTATAATTTAAATAACAATCAAAAAAATTCAACGTAAATACAAAAAAATTCATGTTTTAAAAAAAAATAATTGATTTTTATCCATCCTAGACTCTTCTGTGCTGCCAGCGTGGCTCTTGGTGCCATACACTTTGGGCTCCACTCTGCTTGGGTTGGGTTGGCAAATTGCTTCCCTTGCTCTGCTTCTCTCCCCAGGTTCAGTACGCCTCCAGTGGCTTCCTAGAGAAGAATAGAGACACTTTGCCAGCAAATATCCGGGGTCTCTTCATCAACAGTGTCACCCCATTACTGAGTGTGCTGTTTACAGGTCAGTCCCCCTGTTGCCATGGGTGCTCGGTGAGTAA
Source organism: Trachemys scripta elegans (assembly GCF_013100865.1). Lineage (NCBI taxonomy): Eukaryota > Metazoa > Chordata > Testudines > Emydidae > Trachemys > Trachemys scripta. Next base: position 453,273 of record NC_048310.1, read on the forward strand.
TGTCACCAATGATCCCTGAGTTCATGGACTGTGTTTAGGGGAGAGAATCAAACACTGCTGTAAGAGCTGTGCGCTGGCCGGGGGGCCCTGCCTGGGGGACAGACATCTGCTTAATATTGAACTACGTCCTCTTCACTGACATCCCCTTCACTGTTCCTCCAGCTCAGCGTGTCTGTCTTAGACTGAGTAACTGAATGTTTGTGCACCACACTGATCACAGCTATCCAGATGCAAAGTATTATCCCAGCCCCCCCATGGCAAAAACATAAGTGCAGCAGCCAAGCTTGTGCTGCCCTTAGTGCACCCTCTCACCCCTGCTCTGCCCGGGCCTACAGTTCCAGGAGGGTTTTGTGGAGGCTCCAGTGCTCCTAGGGAAGCAGGCTTCCCTCTCATGGTCTGGGAGCCATGACTAAGTCTGTCAGCAAACTATAGAGCCAGCTGAGCAGTTAGGCCCCAGTTTATTAGAGGGGGAGGATAAAAGCAAATCCACCCCCTGACACATTACTCCTGAGGAATTTCTGCAATAAAAAATTAAAAATTCTGTGCACAATATTTTAAAATGCTGCAAAATTCTGTATATTTTATTTGTCAAAATAACACAGTACAGTCACACCAGTTTCAATTATTTTTGGTCATTTATTTCAAAATACCTGTCCGCAAGTATGTCTGTAACAATTCAGACAACAACAAAGATTCAGGAAATGTTTTTTGACAAATAGATTCCTTACTAGGCATATTAATACAGAACTCTGAGTAATAATTCATTTAAATGACAATACAGAACCATATTTCCCACACCCCTCAGAAGCAGTGCAAAGACTTGGGGGAAGTCAGAGGTAACGGAGGAGTTGAGGGAGAGGGAAGTAAATCGCTGGGAAGGAGCCTGGGTGTGAACTTGGAGGGTTGTTGGGTATGGGTGGGGAAAGTATGGAACAGGTTTTTTTGGGGGGCAGGGAGGGATTGTTAGGGAGCTTCCCCCGTGCAGACCCTGGCTGACCTCTAGCCTCTCCCATTCAGTCAGGCACATCTGCCCCTGTCTTCATGTGTTCCTGCACCACATGTGTCCTTGCACCCCGTCCACATGTGTCCCACCACCCACACTCAGACACCCACTCTCCCATCTCCATGTGTCCCTGTACCCCCTCCCCCTGTCCAGCTGTGTGTCTGGGCAGCCACCCCCCTATCCCCATGTGGCTCTGTCCCCCCTCCCCATAAAAACACAAACACAAGGAGTCTTTAAGGTGCCACCAGACTAACAGATTTATTTGGGCATAAGCTTTCGTGAGTAAAAACCTCACTTCTTCCGAAGTGAGTGCATCCGAAGAAGTGAGGTTTTTACTCACGAAAGCTTATGCCCAAATAAATCTGTTAGTCTTTAAGGTGCCACCAGACTCCTTGTTGTTTTTGTAGATACAGACTAACACGGCTACCCCCTGATACTTGCCCCCCTCCCCATGTGTCTCTGTACACCCACTCAGCCACCCTCTGTAGCTCTGCACCCTGTCCCCCATCACCATGTGGCCCTGAACCACCCTCCCTCCTATGGCCCTGCGCCTCCACTCCCATTCAGCCCCTGCCCCAGTCTGTCCTCCCCCACTAGCCCTTATGAGCCCCTGTCTGACCCCCCACAGCATCCCACGCTGTCTGTCTCCCCATAGCCCTTTCTCCTGACCTGGCCTGACAGGCGCTGTGAAGAAAGCAGGCTTTCTTTTTCCTCGCTGGCCGGGAGCTGCTGCTGTGTTCTTGTGCCACAGAGTCCTTTCATGGGCAAAAGGCAGAACTGCAGCAACGTTTCGGCAGAAGCCTTTTTTTGCACAAACAAATAATAATGTGTGGCTCATTAATTATGCATGCGTGCAATAGCGCAGAATTCTCCCAGGAGTAACACATACTCGTGGTAGTGGAAGCATCCCTCAAAGGCCATCCTGTAGATGGTGGAAGTGTCTACCAGGGTCTGGCTACTTGGAGGTCTTGTTTAGGTCTGAAGAAAAGACTGCCTCCTTTATGTTTCTCCTGCACAGGTTATGACCCCCTTAGCCCCAAGACCTGGCATGACCTGTTCTTTGTAAAAGCTTCCTTTAGTCAGATGCTCCTCTCTCCAAGTGGTAACACGTGATTAATGAGCATCTTTCAGTTTAAGGCGAATGTTTATCTTTTCAGTATCGAGGGCTGTGTGGTGTCTGTAAATTAGATGTAGCCTTGGCCACTTTGTCATTCTCATTATGACTGGAAAGCTGGGCAAGTTATATCAATTCCAAGAATCAGCCATTTCTTCACCCTCTTGCCATAGATCAAATAGCCCATGTCCCAGGGGCCAGTGCAGGATTGTCCCCTATGGTACATCCACCAGTGTTAATTTTAAAAGAGAAGCAATGGGGCTTCCATTTCCCTGGAGAGACTGTTTCTTCCATGAAGGCCATATCCCCTTTTGCATCTCACTCTAGGGGAGCTTTCCTGATTTCCAGCCTGTATCTAATTTTAATTAACATTAGGGCTGTCAATTAATCGCAGTTAACTCATGCAATTAACTCAAAAAAATTAATTGTGATTAAAAAATAGATTAATTGCTGTTTTAATCGCACTGTTAAACAATAGAATACTAATTGAAATTTATTAAATATTTTTGGATGTTTTTCTACATTTTCAAATATGTTGATTTCAATTACAGCACAGAATACAAAGTGTACAGTGCTCACTTTATATTATTTTTATTATAAATATTTGCACTGTAAAAATGATAAACAAAAGAAATAGTATTTTTGAAATTTATCTCATACAAGTACTGTAATACAATCTCTTTATTGTGAAAATTCAACTTACAAATGTAGAATTTTTGTTGTTGTTTAGAGAATCATAGAATATCAGGGTTGGAAGGGACCTCAGGAGGTCATCTAGTCGAACCCCCTGCTCAAAGCAGGACCAATCCCCAACTAAATCATCCCAGCCAGGGCTTTGTCAAGCCTGACCTTAAAAACCTCTAAGGATGGTGTGACGTTATTGACATAAACCGGGACCATATAGATCATTGTTGCAACCAAGGTCCTGTAGTGGCACCCAAATCTTGTATAAATGGGGTGTCTAGGACAAGGTTATGGTTTACTGGTTATGATTATGCTGTCTATATGTGTGTATCAGTTTTGTAGTCCAAGTTATGAATATTGGCTCTATACTGTCTGTATGGCAAACTTATGCTATGCTTCTGGGTGACATCCCAGACAAACTGAGATTAGCTCTGCCTAGCCTGCTTGATGGCCCATTAAGGACCATCAGCTATACAATGGACCCATTGAGAGAAGGCAGATACGCCTTGTGCCTCAGCAAAGTATGCAGGGACTGGCCCATGTGACTCCAGACTCCATTTTGCTGTAATTTTCCACAGTAAGAACAAAGAGGTGTTCTTACACCTGGAAAAGACTATATAAGGCTGATGCCTCATCTCCATCTTGTCTTCAATCCTGCTTCTTACCTCTGGAGGAACTTTGCTACAAACTGAAGCTCTGAACAAAGGACTGAATGACCCATCCCAGCTGGGGATGTATTCCAGAGACTTGATTTGAACCTGCAGTTTATTCCATCGCTGCTGCAAGCCTGAACCAAGAACTTTGCCATTACTGTATGTAATTGATTCCATTTAACCAATTCTAACTCTCATCTCTATCTTTTTCCTTTTATGAATAAACCTTTAGATTTTAGATTCTAAAGGATTGGCAGTAGCGTGATTTGTGGGTAAGGTCTGACATGTATATTGACCTGGGTCTGGGGCTTGGTCCTTTGGGATCAGGAGAACCTTTTTCTTTTACTGGGGTATTGGTTTTTATAACCATTTGTCCCCATAACGTGTGGCACTGGTGGTAATACTGGGAAACTGGAGTGTCTAAGGAGATTGCTTGTGAGACTTGCGGTTAGCCAGTGGGATGAGACCGAAGTCTTAGTCTGGCTGGTTTGGTTTGCCTTAGAGGTGGAAAAACCCCAGCCTTGGGCTGTAATTGCCCTATTTTAGCAATTTGTCCTGAGTTGGCGCTCTCAGTTGGGTTCCGCCAGAACCGCATTGTCACAGATGGAGATTCCACCACCTCCCTAGGTAACCCATTCGAGTGCTTACATTCCAGTGTTACATAATAGCACTCAAAAACAAAACAATGTAAAACGTTAGAGCCTACAAGTCCACTCAGTCCTACTTCTCGTTCAGCCAATCGCGAAGAGAAACAAGTTTGTTTACATTTACAGGAGATAATGCTGCCCGCTTCTTAATTACAGTGTCACCTGAAAGTGAGAACAGGTGTTCGCATGGCACTGTTGTAGTGTAGGGATATTAAAGAAGGTACTAACAGTGATTCCCCCAAGTGACAGTGCCCCCCCCCCCATAATTTGTCCCCCACACTTAAATTCCTGCTGGGTTTTATTCTATTGGTATAACAGTAGCTGGTGTTGCAAGATATTTATGTGCCAGATGTGCTGAAGATTCATATGCCTCTTCATGCTTCGGCCATCATTTCAGAGGACATGCTTCCATGCTGATGATGCTCGTCAGAAAAATAATGCGTTAATTAAATTTGTGACTGAACTCATTGGGGGAGAATTTTATGTCTACTGCTATTTTACCCACATTCTGCCATATATTTCATGTTATAGCAGTCTCGGATGATGACCCAGCATATGTTGTTCATTTTAAGAACACTTTCACTGCAATTTGACAAAATGCAAAGAAGATACCAATGTGAAATTTCTAAAGATAGCTACAGCACTCGACCCAAGATTTAAGAATCTGAAGTGCCTTCCAAAATCTGAGGGGGACGAGGTGTGGAACATGCTTTCACAAGTCTTAAAAGAGCAACACTCTGATGTGGAAACTACAGAACCCAAACCACCAAAAACGAAAATCGACCTTCTGCTGGTGGCATCAGACTCAGATGATGAAAATGAACATGCATTGGTCCGCACTGCTCTGGATTGTTATCAAGCAGAACCTGTCATCAACATGGACACGTGTCCTCTGGAATGGTGGTTGAAACATCAATGGGACATATGAATCTTTAGTGCATCCGGCATGTAAATATCTTGCAACACCGGCTACAACAGTGCCATGTAAATCCCTGTTCTCACTTTCAGGTGACATTGTAAAGAAGCAGGAGGCAGCATTATCTTCTGCAAATGTAAACAAACATGTTTGTCTAAGTGATTGGCTGAACAAGAAGTGAGACTGATTGGACTTGTATGCTCTAAAGTTTTACATTGTTTTATTTTTGAATGCAGGTTTTTTTGTACATAATTCTATATTTGTAAGTTCAACTTTCATGATAGAGATTGCACTACAGTACTTGTATTAGGTGACTTGAAAAATACTATTTATTTTGTTTTTTATAGTGCAATTATTTAAAAATAAAGTGAGCACTGTACACTTTGTATTCTATGCTGTAATTGAAATCAATATATTTGAAAATGTAGAAAACATCCAAAAATATTTAAATAAATGGTATTCTATTATTGTTTAACAGCATGATTAATCTTTTTAATCGCTTGACAGCCCTAATATTATATTAATACCATGCGCATAATACCTATTAATGTGGTCTATGCTATACCTAACATATATGTATTGGCTAACATAGTGCTCTCTCTGCCATTCTTGGTACCCTCCCATTGAGTTTCTCTCAGATGACTCCCATATCCATATGGTTTACATTTTTTCCTTGGAGTTGTTTATCTGGGTATAAATGAGTGTCTGCATCTTCCTGAAGTCACATTCAGAAAAGAATAAAGATGAGGTCACAGCTCTTAAGAGTTTACAATATAAATAAACTGGTAATGGGTGGGAACCTGGATTCCATTGGGCTAAATTACGTTTTCTGCCCATGATACTGTTTTCTGAATTCGAAATGCTAATCTCCAATGATTCATATGCTCCCTGCAAACACTCCACTTCCTCAGAGTCCCCAAAAGCTCTCTTATAGTTTTTAAAAGCTAAAATAAAGCTCTTCAGGTGTTTGTCTCCCCCAGAATTTCCTTGTGTGGTATGTTTACACTCTAAAATTCTGGACACACAATCTTTTGTGTCTTGTTCAGCTCCAGCTACCTGTTGGCATTTAGCAAATTAAATAAATAACCTGGGTCTAAGCATTTTTCTGTCCTTGGTGGGATTTCCAACTCCTTCCAGTGTAATTCTATGGGCAAATTTCATTAATGTCTTGTTTGCTTACCTCTTCCAGATTATTAATGAAAATATGAAATAAGACCAAACCTCATCCTTCTCCCTTCCCCTTCTCCCCCCCCCCCCCCCCCGTGCTCATTTCTTTGTTGGTTATCTTTGTCCTGTGTTTGTGGTCTTTCAGCCAGTCTTCAGTTCAGGTGACAATGTTGTATCCAGGTTGTGCGAAACTGTATCACATCCTTCACTAAATTCAATTCTATTTTATCTGTTTTTTAACCGCATCTTGTAATTATTTAAATTACTTACCTGGTATGACTCTTCATAAGCCTTCCATGCTGATTGTTGCTCATAGTTCAGTTGTCTTCGTGATATTCAGTGTTGTGTGGGTTCTGTTTTTTTTGTTTGTTTGTTTGTTTACACTGTTAAAATTATTCCCATTATTTTGCTAGGGATAAAAGTTACAGGGGAGTAGTAATTGTCAGGATCCATCATCTTACTTTTTTCAGATTGGCACTATTTCTGCTTTTCTCCTTTCTTCTCATATCTCCCCAGTTGTCCCTGACTCTTTCAAAGATCGTGGTCAGTTATTCAGTAAACTGATTAGCAATTTCCTTCAGTGCCCCAGATGCTGCTTCCTGGGTTGTCTGTTTTAGGTACCTGTACATTTTCCAAGTGTTCCTTTCCTGCTCTTAAGCTCATTGTTTTTCCAGGGTTTTGTTCATTTGTATTCAGCATGTGAAACTTAAACTTTTATCTGGGGAAGAGGGAGCACCAGGGCAAGCTTTCTGCACTTGTGGGGAGGTTTCCGTGTCTGCTGAGGATTTCACTTGGTTTGAGGGATGGGGCTGCAGAACTCAGTGTTACCTTTTTCTTTATCCAGCCACAGTCTCCAGAACAGGGACTTTGATGCCTCACATTAAAGCCAAGGTAAGAACCACAGGGTCCCCAGGACAACCAATAACTGGGTCCTGGTGGCATGATTCTCCCACTTGGGATGTCTGCAATTAAGGAGGCAAGAGAGAATGGGGACAGGCAGCCCTGCACATTGGAATCTGTCTCTGCTCCCAGGGCCGGCTTTAGGCCGATTCAGCCGATTCGGCTGAATTGGGCCCCGCGCCAAGAGGGCCCCGCGCTGCAGCTGTTCACCCCGCCCCCAGCTCACTTCCCCCTCCTCCCCTGCCCTGCACGCCCCGCCCCCTCCCCTGCTTCCCGCGAATCAGAGATTCGCGGGAAGTCTGAGACTAAGCAGCAGGGGCGGGCCGGCCAGCAGCATGAGGTAAGCTGGGGTGGGGGCGGGAGAAGGGCTCCGGGGAGGCGCGGCCCGTTCCCGCAGGCCCCAGCACGGCCCCCGTGGCCCGGCTCCGGCCCGGTCCCCGCGGCTCGGGCCCCCCCATCCCCCCCCGGCGGCGCGGCTCGGGGCCCCCCCGGCCCCCCCCCCCGGCGGCGCGGTGTGGCTCGGGTTCTGGGGGCGGGGCTTGCAGGAAGCCCCGCCCCCAGGAATCGGGCCCCGCTCTTGCTAAAGCTGGCCCTGTCTGATCCTACAGCTCTTCCTCCTTTTATGGCATTGGGCTTTCCCTCTTGTCTCCTTGGCATGTGCATACTCACCTTTTCCTCCTTTGAAATCTATTCTCTTGTCCTTTTCCCAGCTGCCCTGTGGGCTTGTTCTTCAGATAGAGACAGGGCTGGGAGCTCAGGGGAATGATGTTGGAGTATGTGATATACATGTTTAGGTCTGGTTTCAGGTCTTGCCAGGAACAGACAATAACTTCAACAACACACGGAAGCAATCAGTGGGTGCTCAATTCCGGGTAAAGTACTGTTGTTTTATTATGCTTATTTAGTAACCTGCAAGGAAATGCCGAAATGACCCCCAGGTACCTGAGCATAGTCAATAGAGCTCCTGGCACATGGAGAAAGGACTTCTCTGAGCTACAAATGCACGCTGTAGTGGGGGGGAAAGGCTTGATTTGCACTGCTGAGAGGGAGCTCCCGCTGCCAGAGCCCTGGCTGGCACTGCTGATGGAGTTTTCACCAACAGGACCATGGATCCAGGAGGGTCTGATTATTCTTTGTTTGCAGTGTTGCTGTGTTGGTCCCAGGATATTAGCGAGAAAAGATGGATGAGATCATGGTTGGTGGGTGAACTCTGGACTTGGGGAGACTGGCCCCCAGCCCTGCCCTGCCCCGCCCCTTCCACGCTCACCGGAGCCCAGCCCCCGCTATAGCTGTTGGCCCTTGCCCAGCGTCCCCAGCCCACCCCCCCACACTGTGGTTGCTAGCCCCTGTCCAGGCTAGCGCCCCCAGAGCACCAGAGAGTTGAGCAGCACAGCCCCAGCCTCCCTGGGCCGTGCCACCCGGCCCAACCCCCGACCAGCATGCCTCGGCTGCCCTGGGCCATGCCGACCAGACCGACAACCAGTTGACCGGCTTCCCCGCCCCTGAAGGTGCCCCCCCAGCCGAGCTACCAGCGCTGGGTGGGCACCCGGAGCGGCCCCAGCCCCAGGCAGGCAGCCCCGGCCTATGCCACAAAGGGAACAGCCTTACAGCAGGCAGGATGGGGCTTGGGGGTGGAGCATGGGGGGGACATGTCAGGCTGTTTGTGAAGGTACAGTCTTCCCATGCCTACGATACCCGCCACCCATGGATGAGGTAATATCTGTTATTGATATTAATATCTGTTGTCAAAAGAAGCAAGCTTTCAGTTTCAAGCTGACACAGAGGCAATGTACTCAGAGTGTCACAGCAAACTACAAGTTGGAACAGCTAAGGAATTAACATGTTGGGAAAAGGCCATTCAAAATGAAGTGGCCAGTTGACACCTCTGTAGTCCTAGGACAAAGGAGGGTGAATGGGTTACAGATTGTTGTAATGAACCAAAAATCAGGAAATTATTTGGCATACTGAGCTCCTGACCTGTGTCACTGCCTCCTACTAGCATTCCCTATCGGTGCTGATGGAGCGAATGTACTCTGCTAACCCACACTTTGTGCGCTGCATCAAACCGAACAGCCAGAAGAAGCCGGGCATGGTTGACAGCCAAGTGGTGCTGGAGCAGGTGAGTGAGGGACTCAGCATCCCTTTAGCCAGGTCCTGTTAGGAACCAGACCTGTGACAGAGCAGAGAGCTGAATACAGCTGGGACTGAGCAGGATAAACCCCATTGTGAGGGTGGGGTTTGAAGATTGAATGGCTTGAATGAACACTGAAAGCTTATTCTTTCAGCAGGAGGGCCAATGAGGGGGGCAGGGAGCAGAGAAGGCATAGCTCTTTGTGGGATCTCCATCGTTCGGGATTTTTAAGATCAGGTTGGACAAACACCTGTCTGGGATCGTCTAGATAATACTTAGCCCTGCCTTGAGTGCAGGAGCCTGGACTAGATGACCTCTCAAGGTCCCTTCCAATTCTATGATTCTATACAGGACAAGCTGGGTCTCTTGGTTGGTACAACCAAATGCACCATTATGCTACTGGGGGGAAAGGAGGTTACGCTTACAGGATGGAGAGCTATTCTGGAAAGCAGTGACTCTGAAAAGGACTTGGGGATCAGTGTAGATAACCAACTGAACTTGAGCATCAACTGCAATGCCTTGCCTTGGAAGGCTAACGTGAATATTGGACATATATGTACAGGGGATTGGTGAGCAGGAGTAGGGAGGTGGTATTTCTTTTGTATAATACATTGGTGAGACCATTACTGAATAAAATAACATTTAATTTTATCAGGTAGCATATGTTACATGTCTTTTGCAAATACAACCCCTCCCCAAAAATCTCCAATGATGGAGCTTCCACCACCTCAGTAGGCAATTTATTCCAGTGCTTAACCACCCTGACCATTAGGAAGTTTTGCCTAATGTCCAACCTAAACTGCCCATGCTGCAATTTAAGCCCATTGCTGCTTGTCCTATCCTCAGAGGTTAACAAGAACAATTTTTCTTCCTCCACCTTGTAATAATCTTTTATGTGCTGAAAACTGTTGTCATGTCCTCCCTCAGTCTTCTCTTCTCCAGACTAAACAAAGCCATTTTTTTTTACTCTTCCTTCATAGGTCATGTTTTCTAGACCTTTTATCATTTTTGTTCTTCTCTGGACTTTCTCCAATTTGTCCACATCTTTCCTGAATGTGGCACCCAGAACTGGACACAATATTCCAGTTGAGGCCTAATCAGTGTGGAGTAGACAGACTTGTGTCTTGCTTACAACACTCCTGCTAATGCATCTCAGAATGATGTTCCCTTTTTTTGCAACAATGTTACACTGTTGACTCATATTTAGCTTGTAATCCACGGTGACCCCCAGATCCCTTTCTGCAGTACTCCTTCCTAGGCAGTCATTTCCCACTTTGTATGTGTGCAACTGATTGTTCCTTCCTAAGTAGAGTACTTTGCATTTCTCCTACTTACTTCAGACCATTTCTTCAGTTTGTCCAGATCATTTTGAATTTTAATCCTATCCTCCAAAGCACTTGCAACCCCTCCCAGCTTGGTGTCATCCGCAAACTTTATTAGTGTACTCTCTGTGCCATTATCTACATCACTGATGAAGGTATTGAACGGAACTGGACCCAGAACCAATCCCTGCAGGACCCCACTCGATGTGCCCTTCCAGCTTGACTGTGAACCACTGATAACTACTCTCTGGGAACAGTTTTCCGACTGGTTATGCACCCATCTTATAGTAGCTCCATCTAGCTTATAGTTCCCTAGTTTGTTTATGAGACGGTCATGTGAGACAGTATCAAAAGCCTTACTAAAGTCAAGATATACCACATCTACTGCTTCCCCCCATCCACAAAGCTTGTTACCCTGTCAAAGAAAGCAATTAGGTTGGTTTGACATGATTTGTTCTTAACAAATCCATGCTGACTGTTACTTATTACCTTACTGTCTTAAGACCATAAGAATGGCCATACTGGGTCAGACCAAAAGTCCATCTAGCCCAGTATCCTGTCTTCCAACAGTGGCCAATGCCAGGTGCCCCAGAGGGAAAGAACAGAACATGTAATCACCAAGTGAACCTTCCCTGTCGCCCATTCCCAGCTTCTGGCAAACAGAGGCTAGGGACACCATCCCTGTCCATCCTGGGTAATAGCCATTGATGTACCTATCCTCCATGAAAGCAGCATACAATCGAGTATCCTTAACCACGGATTACTTATAAATCATACAAGATAAAATAAAACTGTTATTAGTTGTGGCTATACCAGCCCTAAAGCAGGACTGCTTTTTGTGTAATAAATTAGCCTCTAAAGCTCGTATTTCAAGTTTAGACAATAAAAATCTGGAATAAATTTTCCCTGCCACATCTATCAGACTACTAGGTCTGTAAGAAACAGGATTCTTTCTATTCCTGTTTTAAAAATAAAATAGGAAATACAGTACTGGACTTCCAGTTAGACGTAATCAATCAAGTATGATTAACGACAGTAAATACTTTAGCCAACACAACCAATTAAGATTCTCCTGAAAAATTTCAGCAGGGAGAAAAATCTTCCTCTGAAGGTTTTTTCTGTCATTGGACTAAAATGAATGACTATACTTCACTGTTCTTTACTGGAGACCAGAGAGGTAAATCAGACAGAGTATTCCTCATTGCATCAACTATAGTAAAATTAGATTTAAAAAAACTGGTTTGGGGGGAATGATTAAAGACCTGGCCAAAATGTACTATCCAGGCTTCATCATTAATATAGGATTCCTCAACTGAAGTGTCTCTACCAGTGCCTGAGGCTACCATCTCATTAAACGTGGGATAATTTTTAGCTCTAGCTGCTGCTTCAAAATCCTTCCACAGATATCGAAGATATTCTTATTTTTTGTATATAATAAGTCTTTGTCTTCTTCTGGCAGCTACTAAAATTCTTAAGTAAATTAGGAGAGGAATTGCATCTTACCCTGTTAGTTAAGTGTGCTGAAGCAGACTTTTTCTTCACACAGTCTGCCTCAAATCCAGTGTGTTTATCTTTGAGAGCATTTTTAGAATAGCTAAAATCAAAATTGGTTTGTTTAAAAAAGGGTTCCCAAACTTTTTGCTGGCATGTCCCCATTTTAATAAATTATTTTTTCCCAGGACCCCAGATAGCATGGAGGAAGCCATTTTGAAGATTAAAGTGGTGTCATCTGCACAGCGTTACATCACATGCACTGTATGTGTGAGGTCAAGTCACAATGGAGGACACCAGTTTACTCTACAAAATGACTTCATTCACACAGCATGACCTCATACCTATGGTGCATGTGAGGTCACGCTGTGCAGAGAACGCCATTTTGTAGAGCAAAATGTGTCCTCCATGCATTGTGACCTTGCACGTGCTGTACATGCTAGAGCATGCTGTGCAAAGCAAAATGATGTTCGCCACACATTACGGATTGCTGCGACCCATAGTTTGGGAACTGCTAGTTTACAAACAAGTGATTGTTAGGTCTTTACCAATAACAAATGTGATTGACAAATTTGAGAGGAATTTTTGGACTTAATAATTTGTCGCGGATGTTAGATTTCTCAGAGTCCTCCAATCTCCTAGATAATTTGTCACAAATGTCAGGGGTTCATTTTAGTCTTTTACAACCATGTTGTTCCCAAGGGATAATTAAGGCATCCTCAACCATCGGAAACAAAACTCTCTTCAGAAAGGGCACATTGGTCATAATTATAAAGAGAGGTTGATCGCTATCTGGGCAAGAAAGTATTGAGAAATCCCTATAGAAGGGCCAATTAATTATAGGGATAATATAATCAAGAATACTAACACCAGTCAATGAAATAAAGGTAAAATGTTCTTCTTTTCCCCCAAACTTCTTCAATTTATAGTTATTAAATTAAACATATCTAATAATGCCTTTAAATTTTGTCCAGAGATGTTAAGCACCTGATATCTAGAATTTCGAGGAGGAAGTTCAAAAATCTCCTCAATGTTTTCTTTATTCAATGGTTAAAAATCTCCCAAAATAATTAGATGAGCCATTGAGAATTGAAGACCTACCATATCAATTTGCTCATCCAGACATGCCAACAATGACTCAGAATAAAATGGGGAGCGTATGGAGGAAAAATAACATTTAATAGTAAAATTTGGAGATCAAGAAAAAAATTAATACAGCCGGAATGCCCTGACACTTTGATTCCAAAAGTAAAATCTGGGCTTTCAGGTGGAAGGAAACCAGGGCGGCAAGTCCTCCTCATATATGACCCCTTTTAGACAAATGGCTTCCTTCATGGAGAGAAGATTCAAAATCAGGAAAGACTATGATTTCAGACTCAGCTAACCATGTTTCTTGTTTTTTGTTTTGTTTTTTCTTTTTAAGGTTTTAAAAATTAAAAAAACCCTCTGTCATTCATATTATTTTTATACCCAGGTAAATTCCAGGTAAATTATTCTGGCAGAAGCTCTCCCTAGGTGGAGGGAAAGAAATTGGAGAATCTAGTCAAATAGGAGAAATTGGCCCAACAGCCTAATTGTAAGAATTTTGATTCATTTCCAAATATCACATTATTCTGTTGAGAAATCTGCTTGGAAGATAGTAAACATAAAGGTGGGGAATCCTCTTGGACTTCTGTCTCAAGACTCCCATAAAAAATAGCACAATTTCAGAGAAGGGGAATGGTAAAACTAATGGCCCTAGTAGAAGAGACTGAAGGTTCAAATTTAGGTAATCCCGTTAAATTAGTAGCACAAAAAGTTATAGAATGTACCTGAGGAAGATATGATGTAAAATCCTGAGTTATATTCTCATAAGATAAAGGATAGGAACCAGCCTCTTCTTTTAGACACAAATAATTATACCTTAGATCCTTACTCTATAGGATATTCCCAAATAATATATCTGCTCTAGAGACAAGCAACTTTGGCACCTTAGTTGTTTGCTCATCTTCGAAATTCTAGAAACTATATGGCAATAAAAAAATTCCACCTCTCGCCTCTGATGCATATTGTGAGAATAAAGGTGCAACAGAGTTAGAAAGTAAATTAAAACAAACCTTATCAGCCAATTACTGATTTAAATGGATAGCTGTAAGGGACTGTCTGAATGTACTCCCCTCGAAAAACTAAAAAATCAGTGATCCATTTCTGTTAAATATCAGAGGGCCAAATTTTCAGCATTTTCTGAGACCCTAAGATATTTGAAAGATTTCTAAGAAAGGGAGAATTATCCCTTGAAATATTTAAATCAGAAGATGGTAAACCAAGAAGAGAAGAAGTCAGTTTATCTTAAGTTAGCCTTAGGAGCATTAATAAAGATTAGCACAATCCTATCTTGAGTCTGAGTTGAATTATCTATAACTTTAGGTTTTTCCATTTCCAGACCAGACTTAGCTGTTGGGGGACATCTAGCTTGCCAGTTATACAGTCTTCCCATAAGCCACTCAATACGATTTTAAATTCAAAGAGAGAATTCTTAATGCTCGCTATCTCCTCCATAAGAGGGTTAATCAAAGATAAAACTAATGGAAACTTAGTATCATTGAAAGGAGGGTCATAATCCACCAAGTCTGATGATGCGGGTTCATAGATACTTTTCTTGCTATTCTTTAATTCTAAGTCTGTAAGATCCTTATCTATAAGATCCTTTTGTTGATAAAGCTACTTCCAGGGGGTTTCCTTCCCCCAGATTTTAAAGTAGCAGGGGAATCAGAACTGATGTGTGCCAAACCCCTGGTGGTAAGTGGGGGAGCTTGCTTCTTACAGAAGAAGTCAGTTAATTTAGACTGCAGTGGATGAGAGGGAAGCGCATCTTCACAGGCAGGCTTGCTAACCTGGTGAGGAGGGCTTTAAACTAGGTTTGCTGGGGATGGTGACCTAAGCCCAGAGGTAAGTGGGGAAGTGAGATACCTGGAGGAAACACAAAGAGGAGGGTACAAGTCGGGAAGCCTCCTGATTCATACTGAGAAATTGGCTAGTTATCTTAGGTGCATGTACATGAACGCAAGAAGCCTGGGAAAAAGCAGGAAGAATTGGAAGTCCTGGCACAATCAAGGAACTATGATGTGATTGGAATAAGAGAAACTTGGTGGGGCAGTTCACATGACTGGAGCACTGTCATGGATGGGTATAAACTGTTCAGGAAGGACAGGTATGGGAGGAAAGATGGAGGAGTTGCATTGTATGTAAGGGAGCAGTATGATTGCTGAGAGCTCCAGTATGAAACTGGAGAACAGCCTGTTGAGAGTCTTTGAGTTAAGTTTAGAGGCGAGAGCAACAAAGGTGATGTCATGGTGGGCATCTGCTATAGACCACCAGATCAGGAGGATGAGGTAGACGAGGCTTTCTTTGGACAACTAACAGAAGTTTCCAGATCACAGGCCCTGATTCTCAAGGGGGCTTCAATCACCCTGACATCTGCTGGGTGAGCAATGCAGCAATGCACAGACAATCCAGGAAGTTTTTGGAGAGTGTTGGGGAGAACTTCCTGGTGCAAGTGCTGGAGGAACCAACTAGGGACCGTGCTCCTCTTGATCTGCTGCTGCTCACAAACAGGGAATAATTGGTAGGGAAAGTAGAAGGGGGTGGCAACCTGGGCAGTAGTGACCATGAGATGGTCAAGTTTAGGATCCTGACACAAGGAAGAAAGGAGAGCAGTAGAATATGTACCCTGGACTTCAGAAAAGCAGACTTTGACTCCCTCAGGGAACTGGTGGGCAGGATCATTTTTATATTATTTTTATTTATTATCCCCTGGGAGGCTAATAGGAGGGGGAAAGGAGTCCAGGAGAGCTGGCTGTATTTTAAAGAAGTCTCATTGAGAGCGCAGGAACAAACTATCCCAATGTGCAGAAAGAATAGCTAATATGGCAGGCGACCAGCTTGGCTTAACAATGAAATCTTCGGTGAGCTTAAACTCAAAAAGGAAGCTTACAAGAAGTGGAAATTTGGACAGATGACTAGGGAGGAGTATAAAGATATAGCTGAAGCATGCAGGAGTGTAATCAGGAAGGCCAAGGCACCATTGGAGTTGCAGCTAGCAAGGGATGTGAAGGGTAACAAGAAGGGTTTCTATGGGTATGTTAGCAACAAGAAGAAGGTCAGGGAAAGTGTGGGACCCTTACTGAATGGGGGAGGCAACACAGTGACAGATAATGTGGAAAAAGCTGAAGTACTCAATGCTTTTTTTGCCTCGGTCTTCACAGACAAGGTCAGCTCCCAGACTGCTGCACTGGGCAACGTGTTATGGGGAGGAGGTGAGCAGCTCTCAGTGGTGAAAGAACAGGTTAAGGACTATTTAGAAAAGCTGTGTGACAGTGTACCCCATAAGGCTTTATGGGGAGGGGGTGCTTATAAATGTACATATGACATAACTGGAATATGTTTTGTGCTGCCTGTGCCATATAACATATCTCCGTAAGGGTTATGGTCTACTATATCTATTCATCCTATTTGTACATATATATCATTTTCTACTCGAGGTTAAGAATATGGGCTGTATGCTTGCCTGATTTCTAAGTAAGCTTTGTGAGGCATTTGGTCAGCTTCTTTAGGAAGGAATTTGCCAGGTTAAGTACCTGATCAGGAGACACTTAGGGAACAATGCATCTTGGAATGCTCCAATCCACATGAGAAGTCTTCCTGGAGACATGCAAGATGCCATGTGGACAATGGCGTTGGCCTGCAAAGACTGAGTCACGCAGGGGCATGTGACTTGCCCAGGTGACTCCAAAAACTCCATCTTGGAGCTGGGCTTTGCATAGGAGGGAGGTCTCCACCCACAAGAGAGAGTCTACTTAAACCTGTGGGAGACCCCTCCATTTTGTCTTCAGCTGGCTAAAGAAGGAGCCTCTCCACCCCCCCCAGGATACTTGAAGGAGACTGAAACAAAGGACAGTAACTACAAGGGGTGTGAGTGATTGCTGGACCCAGGCTAAAAGGAGCTTAGCCTGTAAAAGGGAGCACTCTGGAACTGGTGAGGAAATTATCTGTATTCAGTTTGATTAGGCATAGATCTGCGCATTTTATTTTATTTTGCTTGGTGACTTACTTTGTTCTGTCTGTTACTACTTTGAACCACTTAAATCCTACTGTCTGTATTTAATAAAATCACTTTTTATTTAGTAATTTACTCAGAATATGTATTAATACCTGGGGGAGCAAACAACTGTGCATATCTCTCTATCAGTGTTATAGAGGGCGAACAATTTGAGTTTGCCCTGCATAAGCTTTATGCAGGGTAAAACGGATTTATCTGGGTTTAGACCCCACTGGGAGTTGGGCATCTGAGTGCTAAAGACAAGCACGCTACTGCGAGCTGTTTTCAGGTAAACTTGCAGCTTTGGGACAAGTGATTCAGACCCTGGGTCTGTGTCTGGAGCCAGACGGGAATGTCTGGCTCAGCAAGACAGGGTGCTGAAGTCCTGAGCTGGCAGGGAAAACAGAAGCAGGGGTAGTCTTTGCACATCGGGTGGCAGCTCCCAAGGGGGTTTCTGTGATCCAACCCGTCACAAGCTGGATATGCACAAGTCCATGGGTCCAGATCTAATGCATCCAAGGGTGCTGAGGGCATTGGCTGTTATGATTGCAGAGCCATTGGCCATTATCTTTGAAAATTTGTGGGGATCGGGGGAGGTCCCGGACGATTGGAAAAAGGCAAATATAGTGCCCATATTTAAAAGAGGGAAGAAAGAGAACTGCCCCACTCCTGGAGAACAGGTGTTAAAAGCAACCAAGCTAGGTTAATTGAGGAAGCAGCCACAGCTGGCCCCATAAAAGGGTTGTGAGCCAGGAGCAGAGTCAGTCTCTCTCTTGCTCTGGAGAGGAAAGGACCTGGCTGCCTGGGAGCTTAGGGTACGGTGAGTAGAGGAGGGCTGGGGAAAGGCAAGAGGAGCTGGGGAGCTCCAGCCTGGGAAATCCCCAGGCTGAGGCCTTGCTAAAGGCCAAAGCAGATACTGGGGTTGCAGAGGTGCAGCCCAGGCTTAGGCAGAGGCAGCTGGACTGATTCTCTTGCCAGTGATGAGTGGCCTTTACAGACTGCGTCTGCCCCAGTGAGCTGGGGCTAGATGACGACTGGCAGTAGCCACTGAGGCAAGGTGGGTGTAGAGGGTTGGGGGTTCCCCTGGGAGGGGAAACCCAGAGTAAGGGGTTACTGCAGGGACAGAACCCTGAGGTAAAGAGGTCCGGGAGGGACACAAGGTGAGCGGCAGGCGAGACACCGGCCTGCAGAGGACACTCCATACACTGGAAAAGAGCTAATTCCCAGACAAACAGTGGGAGGTGCTGCGCTGGTGAGTCCTCGCTTCACTACACTGGGAAACTACAGACCAATCAGCCTCACTTCAGTCCCCGGCAAAATCATGGAGCAGGTCCTCAAGGAATCCATTTTGAAGCACCTGGAGGAGAGGAAGGTGATCAGGAACAGTCAACATGGATTCACCAAGGGCAAGTCATGCCTGACCAACCTGATTGCCTTCTATGGTGAGATAACTGTCTCTGTGGATATGGGGAAAGCAGTGGACGTGATGTATCTTGACTTTAGCAATGCTTTTGATACGGTCTCCCACAGTATACTTGCGAGCAAGTTAAAGTAGTATGGATTGGATGAATGGACTATAAGGTGGATAGAAAGCTGGCTAGATTTTCGGACTCAACAGGTAGTGATCAACGGCTCGATGTCTAGTTGGCAGCCGGTATCAAGCGGCGTGTCCCAGGGGTCGGTCCTGGGGCCGGTTTTGTTCAACATCTTTATTGATCTAATAGACAAAAAGGCATAACATGATCCAATGCCTGGAAGCTGAAGCTCAAAAAATTCAAACTGGAAACAAGATGCAACTTTTTAAGTGAGATAATTAGTCTTTGGAGCAACCTTAGAATCATAGAATATCAGGGTTAGAAGGAACCTCAGGAGGTCATCTAGTCCAACCCCCTGCTCAGAGCAGGATGAACACCAACTAAATCATCCCGGCCATGGCTTTGTCGTGCTGGGCCTTAAAAACCTTTAAGGATGGAGATTCCACAACCTCCCTAGGTAACCTATTCCAGTGCTTCACCACCTTCCTAGTGAAGAAGTTTTTTCCTAATATCCAACCTAAACCTCCCCCATTGCAACTTGAGACCATTAGTCCTTGTTCTGTCATCTGGTACCACTGAGAACAGTCTAGATCCATCCTCTTTGGAACCCCCTTTCAGGTAGTTGAAAGCAGCTATCAAATCCCCCCTCATTCTTCTCTTCTGCAGACTAAACAATCCCAGTTCCCTCAGCCTCTCCTCATAAGTCATGTGCTCCAGCCCCCTAATAATTTTTGTTGCCCTCCGCTGGACTCTTTCCAATTTTTCCACATCCGTCTTGTAGTGTGGGGCCCAAAACCTTCCAAGTGATGCGCTGAATTCTCCATGACTTGAAGGTCCATGACCTTTAAATCAAGATTGGACATCTCTAAAAGATGTGCTATAGAAAGATAGAGCTGCATGGGACCTCAGAGTCATCAAATCCAGCCATTTTCACTGAGGCAGGACTAAGTAAATCTAGACGATCTCTGACGGGTTTGTCTAACCTGTTCTTAAAAACCTCCACAGATGGGGATTCCACAACCTCCACTGGAAGCCTATTCCACTACTTAGCTAGCCTTATAGTTGGGAAGTTTTCCCTAATATCTAACCTAAATCTCCCTTGCTGAAGATTAAGAGCATTATTTCTTGTCCTACCTTCAGTGGACATGGAGAACCAGGGCCACCCAAAGGGGGGGTCAAGTGGGGCAATTTGTCCCGGGCCCCGCAGGGGCCCTCACGAGAGTTTTTTGAGGCCCCTGGAGCGGGGCCCTTCACTCGCTGGGGGGGCCCCGGAGCTTCTTCTGCTCCGGGTCTTCGGTGGCAATTTGGCGGTGGGAGGTCCTTCAACCCTGGGACCCGCCGCTGAAGTGTTAGGTCTTTGGTGGCAATTTGGCGGCAGGGGGCCCCCCACTGCGGAAGACCCCAGGGCCCCTGAATCCTCTGGGCGGCCCTGTGGAGAACAGTTGATCACAGTCCTCTTTATAACAGCCCTTAACATATCTGAAGACTGTTATCAGGTCCCCCCTCAGTCTTCTTTTCTCAACTAAACATGCCCAGTTTTTTTAACCTTTCCTCATAGGTCAAGTTTCCTAAATCTTTTATCATTTTTGTTGCTTCCCTCTCTTCAATTTGTCCACATCTTTCCTAAAGGGTGGAGCCCAGAATTTCACACAGTACTTCAGCTGAGGCCTCCCAATGCCGAGTAGAGTGGGATGAGTTACTTCTTGTCTTACGTACAACACTGCTGTTAATACATCCTAGAATATTAACTTTTTTTGCTGCATCATATTGTTGACTCACATTCAGTTTGTAATCAACTATACGCTCCAGATCCTTTTCAGCAGTATTACCACCTAGCCAGTTATTCCCTATTTTTTAGTTGTACATTTGATTTTTTTTCTTTCCTAAGTGTAGTACTTTGCACTTGTCTTTATTGAATTTCATTGTGTTTATTTTAGGCTTATTCTCTAGGTCAGGAGTAGGCAACCTATGGCACGTGTGCCGAAGGTGGCACGCAAGCTGATTTTCAGTGGCACTCACACTGCCCGGGTCCTGGCCACCGGTCTGGGGGGCTCTGCATTTTAATTTAATTTTAAATGAAGCTTCTTAAACTTTTTAAAAACCTTATTTACTTTACATACAACAATAGTTTAGTTATATATTATAGACTTATAGAAAGAGACCTTCTAAAAATGTTAAAATGTGTGATTGGCATGCAAAACCTTAAATTAGAGTGAATAAATGAAGACTCGGCACGCCATTTCTGAAAGGTTGCCGACCCCTGCTCTAGGTTGTCAAAGTCAGTTTGAATTCTAATCCTGTCCTTGAAAGTGCTTGCAACCCCTCCCATCTTGGTGTCATCCACAAATTTTAGAAGCTCTATTCTCCTATTATCCAAGTAATTAATTAAAATATTGACTAGTACCAGACCCAGGACTGACCCCCCCACCCCGTCGAACCTCACTCAAGACATCCTCCCAGTTTGACTGAACTATTGATAACCACTCTGAGTATAGTCTTTCAACCACTTGTGAACCCACCTTATAGTAATTTTATCTAGACCCATTTCCCTAGGTTTTTTTTTTTTTTTTAAGAAGTATATCACATGGGATTATGTCAAAAGCCTTACTAAACTCAAGATATATCATGTTTACTGCTTCCCCCTCTATCCACTAGGCCAGTAACCCTGCCAAAGAAGGAAATTAGGTTGGTTTGGCATGATGTGTTCTTGACAAATCCATTCTGGTTATTCCTTATAACTCCTTTTTATAACTAAGCATCCTGACAAATTGATTGTTTAATACTTTTTTCCAGTATCTTTCTGGGTATTGAAGTTAGGCTGACTGGTCTGTAATTCTTTGGGTCCTCCTTGTTTCCATTTTTAAAGATAGGTGCTATGTTTGCCCTTCTCTGGACCTCAGCCATTCTCCAGGAGTTCCTGAAGATATTTGCTAATGTTCCAAGAATGCTGCTAGTTCTTAAATACCTTAGGATGAATTTCATCAGGCCTTGCCGACCTCAATACGTTTGACTTTTCTAAATATTCTTTAACCTCTTCTTTCCCTGTTTTGTCTTGCAATCCTTCCCCTTGTCGTTAATATTAGTTATGTTGAGTGTCTGGTAATGTTAACCTGTTTAGCGAAGACTGAAGCAAAATAGAGATTGAACACATCAGTCTTCTTGATGTCCTCTTTTTATTAGCTCTCCTTCCTGGCTAAGTAGAGGACCTACACTTTCCTTCATCTTTCTCTTGCTCCTAATGTATTTAAAAAACCTCCTCTTATTGCCTTTGATGTCCTTTGCTAGGTATAAGTCATTTGGTGCCTTAGCCTTTCTGATTTTGTTCTTACATGCTTACGCTATTATTTTGTTCTCCTCCTTAGCAGTTCGTCCATGTTTCTGCTTTTGTAGGATTATTTTTTTTATTTTCAGGTCATTCGTTCAAGGGCTCCTGATGGAGCCATTTTGGTTTCTTCCTAATCTTCACATTGGGATAGTTTGCAGTTGTCTTTAATATTGTCTCCTTGAGAAAATGCCAGCTCTCCTGATCTCCTATGTCTCTTAGATTTTCTTCCCATGGACCTTACCTTACCACTTTTCTGAATTTGTTGATGTCTGCTTTTTTGAAGTCTATTATCCTTATTCAGCTGCTCTCACTTCTTCCTTTCTTTCAAATCATGAAATCTGTGATTTTGTGTTCACTTTCCCCCCCAGTTTCCTTCCACCTTCAGATTCTCAGTCAGTTCCTCCCTGCTGGTCAAAATTAAAGCTAAAAAGGCTGACCCACCTGTTATTTTCTCCACTTTCTGAAACAATTTTGTCCCCAATACATTCCAAGAACTTATTGGAAATTTTGTTTTGCTGTATGACTTTTCCAACAGATGTCTCTAGATCAACCAGAAGTTATTGGTCTGGTTACAGGAATTTCTGTTTGAACTTCTTTGACCTATGCTGTGCAGGAGGCCAGATTTAGATGATAGTAATGGTCCCTTCTGGCCGTAAAATCTGTTAATCTCTTTTTGAATCTTATTGTGCTCTCACCTCAGCTCAGGTACAATGGATTGCTGGAGACCATCCAGATTCGGCGAAACGGCTTTTCCTGGAGACCCTCTTTTGAGGAATTTGCAGAAAGGTTTGTTAAAATCATGAAATGTTGTTGTTTGAAGGTCAGAAGGGAAGTGATTCCAATAATGGGGTGAGGGAATTGCCAGTCTGATCAACAGTGAGTGAAATGACCTGATTAAAAAGTGTGAAAAGGACCTAAGACAGTGGATATGGTATGTGTGGGGCAGGAGGAGGAAGTGGACGGGTACTGATTTGTGGTCATCCTTGCTGTAATGGGGACACTGGATCAGCTCAGGGCATCAGAGATATCTCTCTCCCTTGTTGTTAAATTTGGTTTGTTTCTGGCAGATATCGAATTCTCCTAATTAAACCAGATGTCCCGCTCACACAGGAAAGGTAAGAACCTTCCTCTCTGCCCCCTATAGTCATGAGTAAAGAACAACACAGGAAATTTCTGAAGAGCAAAATTTGCTAAACCAACTTGATTGCTGTTGTGAAGGAATCACAAACTGAATAGGTGAAGGGAGAAGCGTGGGAAGGGATCTTCCAATCAAGGGACTATTAAGTACCTAGACAAAGTGATTTGGAGTTTGGTAAAAGCATTTGATACAGTGATGTATGGAACCTTTCTCCCTCAAATAATTCACATTGGCTTGGATAGAAATTCTGTCACATAGAGGAGAGACACCTGGCTGAAGAAGGAAAGTGATAATGGGGTGGTGTCCAGCTTTGGTCGGTCTCTTTCTCTCTCCCTCTCCTCCCCCAGTTCTTTATTGATGATCTGGTTTGTGTGTGTGTGCGCTGCTTTCTTGCTTCCTACTCTCTATACTCAGTGGTCCAGTTCCTGTGTTTGTGCGTGTATAACATTGGGTATAACATTGAGTGTGTGCATCTACTCAGTGTCTGCTGTTAGTTATCTGCCATTCAGACTGTTATGTTTTGTTCAGACTTAACTGGCTCATGGTTATTACATGTTTTGTTTGACAACTTACCTGTGAGTCTTCCTTCATATATATATATTTTTTTGATGTTTTGGGATTGCCATTCTGGGGTGCATCTATGCATAACATTATGCAATGACAGGTTTCAGAGTAACAGCCGTGTTAGTCTGTATCCGCAAAAAGAAGAACAGGAGTACTTGTGGCACCTTAGTGCTAAATTTGTTAGTCTCTAAGGTGCCACAAGTACTCCTGTTCTTCATTATGCAATGAGTGTTTCTATTGTGTATTTATTTTATTTAATTTAAAATTTATTTAATTTTAACATCCTTCTGCTGTTGAATGGCGATAGTTCCAGAAATTCTGAATAAAGTATGTGCAGATCATGCAACTCTCCCATGCTGCTAGGTTACCCCAGATGCAGAACTGCTTAGGCTGTTGTGGTATTGGTATTTATGATGGACTCCTGGAGCCCAAGTCCTCTTTTGATGCAGCTGTGCAGCATATCAGCGAGTATTTTGACACTGGAGATTCTGTTCTGTTAAAGAGGAAAACAATTTTTTGAAACTCATCAGCAGCCTAATGAAACCATATGTGAATTTATTTGTGGCAGTTGACCCAGGACTGTGATTTCGGGGATATTTTTGTGATTGGCATAGCCAGTGACCACGTTGGTGAATGGTTACTGGTGCAAGATGCTAAACCCTAACTTTTGATGCTGTGGTTACCAAGAGCGAGGCATTTGAGGGCACAGGCTGAAAGAGGTTCTGTGTCTCAGACTGCTGCTACCTTTGTGTCTACGCTTAAACTATTAGCTGTTCATTGTGCTTCCATCACCCGGAGTCATACGACACTATATACTTCTGCTCCACAGCCTCAGCAGCGAAAATTGCCTGCTTTTCAGTTTCAAGTGTGGTAATGCAAATCACTTGGCCAATTTTTTTGCCTGCTTGGCTAGAACTGCTGAGTGCTGGGCTTGTGGAGAGAAAGGACATTTTAAGTTATTGTGCCATGGTACACTGGTTCATGACAAGAAGAGGCCTGAAGTGCATATTAGAGTCATAGACTTTAAGGTCAGAAGGGACCATTATGATCGTCTAGTCTGACCTTCGGCACAATGCAGGCCACAGAATCTCACCCACCCACTCCTGTAATAAATCCCTAACGTAGGTCTGAGTTATTTAAGTCCTCAAATAATGATTTAAAGACTTCAAGGTGCAGAGAATCCTCCAGCAAGTGACCCGTGCCCCATGCTGCAGAGAGAGGCAAAAAACTCCCAGGGCCTGTGCCAATCTGCCTTTGAGGAAAATTCCTTCCCAACCCCAAATATGGCGATCAGCTAAACCCTGAGCATGTGGGCAGGACTCACCAGCCAGCACCCAGGAAAGAATTCTCTGTAGTAACTCAGATCCCACCCCATCTAATACCCCATCACAGGCCATTGGGCATATTTACCACTAATAGTCAAAGATCAATTAATTGCCAAAATTAGGCTATCCCATCATACCATCCGCTCTATAAACTTATCAAGCTTAGTCTTGAAGCCAGATATGTATTTTGCCCCCACTGCTCCCCTTGGAAGGCTGTTCCAGAACTTCACTCTCTGATGGTTAGAAACCTTCATCTAATTTCAAGTCTAAACTTCCTGATAGCCAGCATGGAAGCTCTTTCACTGGAGGTTTTCAAAACGAGGCTGGATAGCCAATTGTCTTGGATGGCTTAGACACAACAAATCCTGCATCTTGGCCGGGGCTTAGACAAGGTGGTCCTTGCAGTCCTTTATGACCCTGTGGTTCTATGATTCTATATTGGGAATGTGAAGCCACATGAGACCACCTTGTTGCCTGGAATACAATACAGGGACTCCAGTGTTGCCTTTAATACAATCTTCTCATGTGGAAAGGCACTGGAACTGGTCTCTCGTGTCATAGAAATTAATGGTACACTGCTGAGGTACATGGTGGATACAGGTGCTGAAGTTAACATTCTCCCTTTTGGGTTAGTTCATAATCTAGACATTTGCCCAACTACAGTGGTTATAAAAGCCTGGAATTTGTATGCTTTACAGACAGTGGGTGAAACTGTTTTCTGTGCTCTACAAAGGCATAGCCTTGACTCCAAAGTTTTATCTTGTTAAAGATGCTGCTGTGAATGATGTTCCATTATTGTCCTATGATTTGTGCTTACATTTTGGTATCATGCATGAGCTCTCCCAGGATATCTCAGGTGTGATTATGTCAGCTAGATTAGAAGGGGATACCCAATGTATCATTCAGAGACACCATGATTTGTTTAACAATGACAGTGTTCTGTCCACGGGCTATGCATACTCTCTGCTGTTGGATTTGAACACCAAGCCCTTTGCACCCCCTGCACGAGATGTACCTCCTGCACTTGCGGACAAGATCTGAGCAGAACTGCAATGCATGAAAAATAATATCATCATTTGGGAGGTGGAAGGGCATATGGATTGGAGCTTATCCACGGTGATAGTATCAGAAGAATGGCGATATTTGACTTCACAGATTTTAGGGCTCTTAATAGATATGAGAAACGTGAGCAGTTTCAGTTGCCAGCCCTCAAAGAGGTGACATGTTGGGTCAGTGGATCCCAGATTTTCTCTGGGTTGGATTACTGATCCGGTTATTGGAAAATACTTGTGTCTGGAAGTTTGCTTTCAGCATGCCATTAGGGAGGTACTGCTATCAATGACTCCCTTTTGGTTTAGTCTCTGCTCCTTGAAGTAATTGAGAGTGGTCTCTCAGCTCTTTGGTAATATCCAGGGTGCATGGTGCTATTTGGATGACATTCTTGTCTTTGATAAGACCCTTCCTGAACATAATGCTTATCTGAACCAGGTGCTAACTGGTAAAGTTGAATGTGGCCAGCTGCAGTTTAGCAAAAGATGCTGTAGAGTTTCTGAGGCATTCTCTGTCAGTTGATGGTGTGAAACTGGCACCTGAATGGCTACAAGCTGTTGCTTCACTACCGAAACACACAGATTGTAGCGGCTGTGTACCCTTGCCAAGCTGCTGAGAGTTCTAATCTTCGGAGGATTAAAGAGACCAAACGGATTTTTGAAACAGTCTGCCAGGTCCTCTGTTAAATCCAATCTCATTCTCATTTTAATCCAAGGAAGCCCATAATGATTCAAATTGATGTATGCAATCAGGGTCTGGGCACAGTTCTGTTCCGGGGGATGGCCAGTTATATACTCATCCTGTACTCTCACCCTGACAGAAGCCAAGTATTCCCAGACTGAGCTAAAGTTCTGGCGATGGTTTTTGCTATTGTACACTTCAGAGTCTATTTACTGGGGCAACATTTTACTTTAGAAACCGATTTGCCTATTTTGGGCCTCTGTCATAAGGCTGTTGATCTGCTGAGCATGAGGCTGCCACAGTGGGTTATCAGTTGCAGCAGTATGACTGGCTTTCATTTGGGACATTTCAAACAAAGATCTAATTTACTTGCCGATACTCTTCCAAGAAATTCTGCTGGGCTGGCACCCTCCTGTGCAGAAAGGGCAAGGTGTGCTTTATGCTTTTTACTGGAAAGCTGCCAGTTGACTTAAGGCAGACTGCTGCTCTTCAAGATGCTGAACTGTGCGAGATGATGCATGCTGTACAAACGGGTCGGATAGACCCAGTTCTTAAGAGAATTTTGTCTACATTCTACAGAATTTGTTCTGAGCTCACAGTGAAGACATGTGCTACTCAACATATCTTATGCAGAGGAGCATGGGTGATCATCCTAGCATCATTCGACAAGCAGTCCTGGGTGTGACTCACGAAGGACATTTGGGAGTTATGAAGGTGATTCTGTGTAGTTATGCTTGGTGGCTAGGGCTGAACTCAGACATTGAGCATCATATGAAGGCATATTCAGCCTGCACAGTGCATAGAACTACTGCTCTTCCGGCCCCTTTGATAATGGTAGTCATAGATAGACCATGGCAGAGAATTGCAGTGGATATTACTGGCCCATCGATTGCAGTGCCTGGCTACATGCTATTGAGTGTTATAGACTGTTACTCACATTACTTCTTTGCAGTCATGATTTCAGAGAAGCTCATTTCTTGTTTAACTGCTTTATTTGTGATGTTTGCCCTACCAGAGAGCCTTCTTTCAGAAAATGGGACCATTTTCTTTCAGAAAATGGCGGGTTCCCCCGGAGTGCCACCTGGAACTGGGGTACCACTGAGCCTCCCTGACCCACCGGCCTGGACTCCCTTTACACTGTATTGCTGTGACCAGCCTGCCAAGCCCTCTCCCAGGCTCCAGCACACATACTGGTAGGGACACACCCAGCTGCAGAACATACAAATGCTGTGATCAGCTCTGCATGGGAAGGCTACAGCTAAGGAACAGCCCAGCTACTCAAGTGCACATCCCCCTCTGGAGTGTAAGCCCAAAATTATACCATCTTGCGTACACTGTACGCTCATGAAATTTGCCTCCTCCCTCAGTGTGGAGAAGGATATGCAACAGCCTTCTGCCCAAGTTACGACTCCCACACACTGGTTTTAGACAAAGCAAAAATAAGTTTATTAACTACAAAAGATAGATTTTAAGTGATTATAAGGAATAGCAAACAGATCAAAGCAGATTACCTAGTAAATAAACAAAGCCGCAAACTGAGCGTAACATACTAGATAGGTAGGATATGAATTAGCAAATTCTCACACTCCATGATTCAGGTAGGCTGCAGAGATTCTTAAGGAGCCAGCCGCACTTGCTTACAGCTTAAAAACCCCAGGTGTTTCTTTCACAGGCTAAAACTCCCCTTTAGCCTGGGTCCAACACTTCCCCCAAGTTCAGTCCTTGTTCCTCAGGGTTTTTCAGGAGTCGTCTTTGGGCGGGGAGTCAGTGAAGAGTCCCAATGATGTCACTCACCTGCCTTAAATAGCTTTTGCATATGGCAGGAACCCTTTGTCTCCAAGCTTTATTCCCATGCCAGTCAGTGGAAAAACACTGGTATTCCAAGATGGAGTCCAGTACCAGGTGACTTGGTCACATGACCCTGTAGGGTGCTAGCAGACATGAGTCAGAGGCTGTTTACAGCATCCTCAGGAAGGCTCCTGGGTGGGAGATAAGCTTTTCCTAAGGCCTATTGTTCTGCCTAATGGTTCATTAACTTGAGTAGGCCCTTCCCAGCCAGCCATGTAGACTGATTACATTCTGCCTTGTGGGTGTTCCCCATGTGTAAACACATTTGTAATAGATACATAGACAATATTCCTAACTTCAGATACAAAAATGATACATGTATACAAATAGGATAATCTTATTCAGTAAATCATAACCTTTCCAATGATATTTCATATGATCTATCTTGCATAAAATATATTATGATTATGTCATAATCATAACATATTATTACTGTGAAGAATATGGGGTGCAGTGTCACAGGGACATGTTTTGTATCAAGAAAGCTTTGAAGGCTTTCGGATAAGTATTGGTCCAGTACATTATAAATCTGCTGTGTACCATGCCCAAGGAAATGGGATAGTGGAAAAACTGCAGGGAACTGTGAAGAAGCTTGTAGCTTGCATACTGGAGGAACATTGAGATACACCCTTCCCTATTGCATTGAGTCAGGATTTATATGATATTCAGAGTACACACCATGGAAGTACTGGAGAAACCCCATTCTATCGGTTCTTCAGCTGACCTATGAGGACTCAACGGGTAGTGATCAATGGCTCCATGTCTAGTTGGCAGCCAGTATCAAGCGGAGTGTCCCAAGGGTCGGTCCTGGGGCTGGTTTTGTTCAATATCTTCATTAATGATCTGGGGGATGGTATGGACTGCGCCCTTAGCAAGTATGCAGGTGACACTAAACTGGGAGGAGTGGTAGATACGCTGGAGGGTAGGGATAGGATACAGAGGGACCTAGACAAATTAGAGGATTGGGCCAAAAGAAATCTGGTGAGGTTCAACAAGGACAAGTGCAGAGTCCTGCACTTAGGATGGAAGAATCCCATTCACTGCTACAGACTAGGGACAGAGTGGCTAGGCAGCAGTTCTACAGAAAAGGACCTAGGGGTCACAGTGGACGAAAAGCTGGATATGAGTCAACAGTGTGCCCTTGTTGCCAAGAAGGCTAATGGCATTTTGGGCTGTATAAGTAGGGGCATTGCCAGCAGATCGAGGGATGTGATCATTCCCCTCTATTTGGCATTGGTGAGGCCTCAACTGGAGTAGTGTGTCCAGTTTTGGGCCCCACACTACAAGAAGGATGTGGAAAAATTGGAAAGAGTCCAGCGGAGGGTAACAAAAATGATTAGGGGGCTGGAGCACATGACTTATGAGGAGAGGCTGAGGGGACTGGGACTGTTTAGTTTGCAGAAGAGCAGAATGAGGGGGGATTTGATAGCTGCTTTCAACTACCTGAAAGGGGGTTCCAAAGAGGACGGATCTAGACTGTTCTCAGTGGTAGCAGATGACCGAACAAGGAGTAATGGTCTCAAGTTGCAGTGCGGGAGGTTTAGGTTGGCTATTAGGAAAAACTTTCTCACTAGCAGGTGGTGAAGCACTGGAAGGAGTTCCCTAGGGAGGTGGTGGAATCTCCTTAGAGGTTTTTAAGGTCAGGCTTGACAAAGCCCTGGCTGGGATGATTTAGTTGGGGATTGGGTCCTGCTTTGAGCAGGGAGTTGGACTAGATGACCTCCTGAGGTCCCTTCCAACCCTGATATTCTATGATTCTATGACCAAGTTGTCTATGCTGACAGGAAAGGTCCATCCCACCCCTTTGCCATCCCCAAAGCTGACTGATATGACTAGGAAATATGTGAGTTTCAACAGGTGTGTCCATGCAAGACTCCATGAGTTCTTTCCTGGACAATCCGTGTATGTTAGACTAGGGTCAGGAAGAGTTTTCAATAGCAGTGGTGTGATCTTCCGGGCTGCAGGATATGGAACATGGCGAGTGCATTTACAACAGATAGAACATGTTGTTAACCAGCAAGATGTTCTGCGTACTGAAAGGGGAACAGAGAGGGAAGAGGACGCTCTTTCTGTGTATGATGGGGTTGTGGGCAGTTGGGGAAGTGGCGCCACAGTAACAGCATCCACCTCCTGAACTGAATCAGGTATAATTTACGGCTCTGGGATTACCTGGTGCCTCTAGCAAAGTACTGCTGAACTTTTGGGGAAATGAGTAGGAAATTGTGATGTGGTGTGTATGTTGCCTTCTTGCTTCCTCTTCCTGTTTTTTCCTAGTTCCTGCTCCTTGAACTCAGTGATCGGAGGTGTGTGTGTGATTATTTAGGGTCTGCTGCTACTTATCTCCCTTTCAGACTGTCATGTTTTGTTCAGACTGTTGCTGACTTAACCGTTCATGTTTATTACATTTTGACTGACAACTTGCTTACGTATCATGCTTTGCGTTTGTTTTGTTTTTTTGGTGCCATTCTGAGGTGCTATTGCATCTCATATTTGGGAAAAGGAGTATGCTTTTATTGATTATAATGTTTATATTAAGTGCCCCAAAGTGTCTTGAATATCTCCCAGGTTTAGAGAGAAAATGCAGTCCCTGCCCTAAGAGCTTAAAGTCAAAACAGGCAAAACATACCAAGAATGTGGGAAGAGGAAGTGGCACCCATCAGAGTCTCTTGATGGGATGGCATCCCATAATTTTTTTGATGTAAACCGACCCTTTCTGCCCACTCTATCCTAGCTGACCTAGTGCCTGACCCTGCCTGCTGCCCCATGTGAAACAGGCCCTTCTCCCACCCTGCCTGCTCCACCACATAAAACAATGGCTCACTGCAAAGGTGTGAAACACCCAGCTAGTCGGAGCCCTCTTATTCAGTTTGGGACAAGGGGAAACCAGGAAATGAAGTCTGGGATTAAGTGGTTCCTCCACTCCTTGTGAAATCTGTTAATGAAACATTCAGATAACCCTGATTCCTCTTAATTTAGCATTGCCATCCGTCCGGGTTTCCCCGGACATGTCCGGCTTTTTTAGCTTTAAATGGGCGTCCGGGGGGGATTTCTAATAAGGTAGAAATGTCCGGGATTTCCCCCTTCCCCTCATGCAGAGTGCGGCGCGGCTGATTGGACGGCTGTGCCTGATTGAAAGCCGCTCGCAGCCACTGGGGCCTCTAGCAGCCAGATTCCCTCCCCCTCCCCCGCTCCCTCCTCCCCCGCAGAGCAGCGCCTTATTTGTTTGGCTGCACGTGGAGCCCGCAGCTCTCCCTCGGCCTGGTTGGGGGAGGGGGACAGGCAAGGGACAGGGAATGGGGGGGTTAGATTGGTCGGGGGTTCTGGGGGGGCTGTCAGGAGAAGGGGGTG
>NC_048310.1:485586-485843 GCF_013100865.1 Trachemys scripta elegans
GTTCTGGGGGGGCTGTCGGGAGAAGGGGGTGTAGAGAGCGGTTTGGGCAGGCAAGGGACAGGGAACAGGTGGGGTTAGATTGGTCTGGGGGGGCTGTCAGGAGAAGGGGGTGTAGAGAGCGGTTGGGGCAGGCAAGGGACAGGGAACAGGTGGGGTTAGATTGGTCGGAGGTTCTGGGGGGGCTGTCAGGAAAAGGGGTGTACAGAGCGGTTGGGGCAGGCAAGGCACAGGGAACGGGGGGTTAGATTGGTCGGGGG
>NC_048310.1:485888-530414 GCF_013100865.1 Trachemys scripta elegans
GGGGGTTCTGGGGGGGGCTGTCAGGAGAAGGGGGTGTAGAGAGCAGTTGGGACAGGGAACAGGGGGGTTAGATTGGTCGGGGGTTCTGGGGGGGCTGTCAGGAGAAGGGGGTGTAGAGAGTGGTTGGGGCAGGCAAGGGACAGGGAACGGGGGGTTAGATTTTTTGGGGGTTCTGGGGGGGGCTGTCAGGAGAAGGGGGTGTAGAGAGCGGTTGGGGCAGGCAGGGGACAGGGAGCAGGGAGACTTAGATAGGGGGTCAGGTCCTGGGGGGAGTTAGGGTGGGGGGGGACAGCTAGGGGGTAGGGGGATTCTGAGGGGGGCGGGAAATGGGAGGGGGCAGGGCTGGGGCGGGGCTAGGGCAGCACCCCGTGTCCTCTTTTTTTGATTGTTGAAATATGGTAACCCTAGAGGAATTGCAAACTCAAGTGAGGATAGAGATGATACAAAGGCTCTAGAGGGGGAGATGGGCAGGTAATACAGCATGTTTCCACCTAGAAACATGCACATTACTGCATGTGAGAGAGAAGTAACCTAAAAGATAGATGTTTACACAGCAGGCACTGGCTGAGAGAGACTGAGGAGAGGTAAAAAGCAACAGAGGGTCCTGTGGCACCTTTAAGACTAATAGAAGTATTGGGAGCATAAGCTTTCGTGGGTAAGAACCTCACTTCTTCAGATGCAAGTCAGATGAGGAGAGGTACATATTCATTAATGATCTGGAAAAGGGGGTGAACAGTGAAGTGGCAAAGTTTGCAGCTGATACAAAATTACTCAAAGTAGCTAAGTCCAAAGCTGACTGCAATGAGTTACAGAGAAATCGCATAAAAGTTGGTGACTGGACAACAAAATGGCAGATGAAATTCAACATTGAGAAGTGCAAAGTAATCTACATTGGAAAAAATAATCCCAACTATACTTACACAATGATGGATTTAAAATTAGCTGTGACCACTGAAGAAAGAGATCTTGGAGGCACTGTAGATAGTTCTCAGAAAACTTCTGCATTGTGTGTAGCAGCAGGGGTCAAAACGCTTAACAGTATGTTAGGAACTATTAGGAAAGGGACAGAAAATGTCCTCATGCCTCTACATAAATCCATGATGTGCCCACACCTGTCTTACTGTGTCCAGTTCTGGTTGCTCCATCTCGAAAAGGTTCAGAGAAGGGCAACAAAGATGATCAAGGGTATGGAGCAGCTTCCATACAAGGATCTAAAATATTAGATCGTTCAGCGTAGAAAAGAGACGACTAAGGGGAGATACAATAGACGTCTATAAAGTCATGAATGAGGGGAAAAAATGACTAGAGAAAGGTTATTTACCCTTTAACACAATACAAAAAACAGGGGTCACCAATTAAATTAATAGGGGGCAGGTTTAATACAAAAAAGAGGAAGTCCTTTTTCACACAGTGCACAGCTAACCTCTGGAACTCATTGTCATGGAATGTTGTGATGACCAAAAGTATAACTGGGTTAAAAAAAGAACTGGATAAGTTCATGGGGGTTAGATCCATGAAATGCTATATTAGACAAGATGATTAGGGATGCAGCCCCATGCTCAGAGCGACCTCTGAGTACTAGAAGCTGGGAGTGGAATGCAGGGGTGGATCACTTGTTCTGTACACTCCCCATGAAGCTTTGGTATGGGCCAAATACTGGGCAAGCTGGACCATGGTCTAAACCGGTATGGAACCAGCTCTTACGCCTCGGACATAAGTTTGCCCTGCAAAATGGCAGCAAGGAGCATCTATGTGACTTTAGTGGCAGCATTTGCAGAGCGGGAAGGGAAGAGCTCTTCTCTATGCCATATCTGGAGTAATCCATTCAGATACAAATGTATGAAGAGTGTAAATGCCACAGAGGGAGAGATTATTTAAGGGTGCTCAAGGAATGTAACTAGGTGTAGTTAGATGAAACTGAGGGCTTGTAAACACTAATGCTTACTTCAGTATAACTTAAGTTGCTCAAGGGTGTGGAAACCCACCCCCCTTAATGATGTAAGTTATATTGATCAATGGCATAGAGTGTCTGCACTAGCACGCTACAACAGTGCAATGCATCGGCACAGCTGCACCGCCCTAGCAATTTTAGTGTAGACTAGCCTTTTGATTGTATAATGTGTAGTTGTTGTGCTCTACCTGGATTCATGTTCTGCACTTATCCACTGGGATTTGAGAACTTCTCAGAACTAGGAAATTCAACAAGGAAAAACTTCTGACAATGAGATCTTTATCTGTGGGAATCTCCCCCAGGAGGAAGGGCCAGGAGCCTAGTCACTGGGGGAATCGCCCTCCTGAGGCAAGGGCTGGGTACGCGTTTGCTAACAAACCCCACCATAACCCCTACACCAGCTGTGATTCTGTGAGATCTACCATTTGGGAGCCAGCTTTCACAAGGGGTGCAATGCAGTACAAAGGGTTGCCTGTCTCTGGCTACACTAAGTAGAAGGGGACCTTTGACTAATTTTTTTTTCTCCTCCTTTCTTAGCTGCTTGGAGATTTTGCGGAGTACAGAGCTGAAAGGCTGGAGATGTGGGTAGGTGTGGGCTGCTGCACATGGGTCTGGACTGAGCATGATGGGTCTGAGCTGTATTGTGCGTGTGTGTGGAGTGGGAACTAGCTCTCTGCAATAACTGCACCTTTATATACCAGGGGCCTGTTCTAGTGATGGGATGGGGTCTGAAATGAGTCCTATATCTTACTATTGCCTTGGCATTCTCTCCCATCCCCACAGGAAGTCCCGCCTCTTTTTTAAGTACTGGCACCAGGAGCTGCTGGCAAAGAGCATGGACCGCTTGGAAAAGGCAGCAATAATCATCCAGAAAAGTGAGTATCGGGGCAGGAGAGTCTCCTCCAACCCAGAGAGCATATCAGGGCAAGGAGCACAGGTGGAAGTCCTTCCCCAACTCCTCTCTCATCCCAGAAGATCCCTTGATAGCATTCCAGGGCATTGGAGACAGAAAAACCTGATCAGGCTCCATCTCTACGGCACCTCAAACCCTTTGTGTTCGTGGTGTGAACAACAAACGCTCAACTCCTTCTCATAGTCTTCAACAAGCAGGAAAGCAGTCTAAGTGTGGACAGGAAGGGGCATATGTGGGAGAGCAGAGCAGGTGCAAGCTTGCTGGTCTTGCTGTAAAGTGGATGTCCAGGGAAGTGGTTAATGAGCTTCTTATAATGATGGGATGAATTGTAAGAAGTCATGGGAAGCTGGAGAGAAGCGCAAGCAGAAGGGGAGACCAGAAAATGTCATTATCCCCTCAGGGAAGGACAGTAGCGTATGATCCAGGTGACCACTGCCCTACTAGCCTGGCTGCTGTCCCTGGCAGAACAATGGGATCATGAGCAATAGGTGCGCTAGTGAGAGACATGGTAGAGCCTTCTCCCTGCACAGTCTCTCTGGTATGACTCTGTATTGGACACACAGGTACTATAGGATGCTGCTCTTGCCCGGCCCTTGTTCCTTGCTGTTCCAGTGGAGTCTCTGCTCTAACTGTAGCTTCTCTCTGAGCAGCTTACAAGAGATTCTGCTGTAGGAAGATTTACAAGGAGCTGGTGGTTGAGCTCAGAGCCCGAGAGAAGCATCTGCAGGAGGAAGCAGAGAGAGAGAGCAACAGGCAACTGGAACTGGAGTCCCAGGCCCAGAGTAAGTCACTGACACCACCTCCTTCCATCAATACCTCCGTGCCCCATATCCCTGGATGCTCACTTAGGCTAGGTCTACACTACAGGGGGGGAGTCGACCTAAGATACGCAATTTCAGCTACGTGAATAGCGTAGCTGAAGTTGCGTATTTTAGGTCAACTTACCTGGCTGTGAGGATGGCGGTGAGTCGACCGCTGCCACGCCGCCGTCGACTCCGCTTCCGCCTCTTGCCGCAGTGGATTTCCGGAGTCGACGGCAGAGCGATCAGGAATCGATTTTATCGCGTCTTCACTAGACGCGATAAGTCGATCCCCAATAGATCGATTGCTACCTGCTGATCCGGCGGGTAGTGAAGACGTGCCCTTAGTGGCTGTGTCTAGCCACCACGGACCCTACTGGGTCTGACTGCCTTATTCCCTAGTTGTAGCTGAGCCCTCAGGCCACACTCTCTTCTATGCCACACCTGAGCGGTGGGTAGTTAGAGGGGCGATACACCTGCCTCTGTGAAACTCTCCTCCAGCATTTGCCTCAGGACAGGCCCCATCTCCACTTGGAAATGGAGGCGCTTTCCCATAGAGGCTGGGAACTGAGCTGTGAAATCCCACGTGCCTTGGGCTGGGATGGGAAAGGCACCCTGGCCTCACCCAGCCTCTTCTGCTAATGCAGCAGGAGATGGCTTCATGCCATCTCCCACTCAGAGCTGGATTTTTTTCCTTAGAGCATGGAGCAGGAGGTGGCAGCAGAGAAGGGACCCCACCCCTTCGCACTCCTTTCCATGCTCCATAGCAAGGCTCAGGTGGGATGGGGAGGTTCCAAGCTCCATGGATTGATGTTCCTGGGAGTCCCTTGTCTTGCAGCTGCCATGCTGCCTGCTGGAGAGGCAGAACCTTCCCCATGGTACCCATGGGTGTGATGGTATTGTACCCACATGCTCCATTCCTGGGTGGGACGAATCATTCCCTGGGGGTTCCTAATGCCATTTGTTCCCTCCTCTCACTGCATGAATAGTTGCCTCGCCAGTCCCTGTGCCACGGAGGAGACGTCCTCAGCCCCTCCCACGTTCTCAGCCTGGAGCTGATTCTCTGACACAGCCACCAGTACCACGCCCTCGCAGCAAACTCACAGAGGTAATAATGTTGGCTTTGCCTAGGGTCAGATACCCAGGGACATCCCAACATGTGAGCTTGAGGGAGCCCTCCCATCTGCACATCCCGTACATGTGATCCAGGGAGAACCACGCTCCTCATCCATGTAACCAGGAATAAAGAGGAGTTCATGCCCAATATTGTGAGTTTAAATAAACCAATCCTGGTAAAACCTTGGGCAGGGCTTGGTCTTGGGAGAACTGAAAGTGGAAGTTGGATGAAGTTCCTGTCTGGTCTCCCCTAGGGCACAGACTTGAGTGAGGTCGTCTGTGATATCTTCAAAGGAGCTTACTGTAAGTGTCCCCCAGCTCTTGCTCCTGCCTCCACTGTTGATTTTCGATAAGTCTTGGAGCACTGGGGAAGTTCCAGGAGACTGGAAGGAAGTTAGTGTTGTACCAGTTTGTAAAAAGGGTAAATGGGATGACACGAGTAATCATAGGCCCGTCAGTCTGATATCGATCTTGGATAAGATAATGAAGCAACTGAGACAGAATCATAGACTATCAGGGTTGGAAGGGACCTCAGGAGGTATCTAGTCCAACCCCCTGCTCAAAGCAGGACCTACCCCAACTAAATCGTCCCAGCCAGGGCTTTGTTAAGCCTGACCTTAAAAAGCTCTAAGGAAGGTGTCAGGGTTCCCTCCCCACTCTAAATGTAGGGTACAGATGTAGGGACCTGCATGAAAGACCCCCTTAGCTTATTTCTACCAGCTTAGGTTAAAACTTCCCCAAGACACAAATTCTTCCTTGTCCTTGGATGGTATCACTGCCACCACCAAGTGAGTTAGACAAAGATTCAGGAAAAGGACCACTTGGAGTTCCTGTTTTCCCAAAATATTCCCCCAAGCTCCTTCACCCCCTTTCCTGGGGAGGCTTGAGAATAATATACCAACCAAACAGGTAAACAAGGTTAGCACAGACCAGACCCTTGGGTTTTTAGAAAACTAAAAACCAATCTGGTTCTTAAAAGCAAAACTTTATTATAAAGAAAAAAGTAAAAGAAGCACCTCTGTAAAATCAGGATGGAAGGTAATTTTACAGGGTAATAAGATGTAAAACACAGAGGATTCCCCTCTAAGCAAAACTTCAAAGTTACAAAAAACAGGAATAAACCTCCCTCTTAGCACAGGGAAAATTCACAAGCTAAAACAAAAGATAAGCTAACACATTTCCTTGCTATTACTTACAATTTTTGTAATCTTGGATGCTTATTTCAGGTAGGGTTTTAGGAGATGGTTTTTCCTGCCCTGGTCCCTCTCTGTCCCAGAGGGAACAACAAAAGAGAGCACAAAACAAAACCTCCCCCCACAGATTTGAAAATATCTTCTTCCCTTATTGGTCCTTTTGGTCAGGTGCCAACCAGGTTATTTGAGCTTCTTAACCCCTTACAGGTAAAGGAGGGATTTTATGCTACCCTTAGCTGTATGTTTATGACAGAAGGAGATTCCTCCACCTCCCTAGGTGTAACCCATTCCAGTGCTTCACCACCCTCCTAGTGAAAAAGTTTTTCCTAATAGCCAACCTAAACCTCCCCCACTGCAACTTGAGACCATTACTCCTTGTTCGGTCATCTGCTACCACTGAGAACAGTCTAGATCCATCCTCTTTGGAACCCCCTTTCAGGTAGTTGAAAGCAGCTATCAAATCCCCCCTCATTCTTCTCTTCTGCAGACTAAACAATCCCAGTTCCCTCAGCCTCTCCTCGTAAGTCATGTGCTCCAGCCCCCTAATCATTTTTGTTGCCCTCCGCTGGACTCTTTCCAATTTTTCCACATCCTTCTTGTAGTGTGGGGCCCAAAACTGGACACAGTACTCCAGATGAGGCCTCACCAATGTCGAATAGAGGGGAACGATCACGTCCCTCGATCTGCTGGCAATGCTCCTACTTATACAGCCCAAAATGCCATTAGCCTTCTTGGCAACAAGGGCACACTGTTGACTCATATTCAGCTTCTCGTCCACTGTAACCCCTTGGTCCTTTTCTGCAGAACTGCTGCCTAGCCATTCGGTCCCTAGTCTGTAGCAGTGAATGGGATTCTTCCATCCTAAGTGCAGGACTTTGCACTTGTCCTTGTTGAACCTCATCAGATTTCTTTTCTCCCAATCCTCTAATTTGTCTAGATCCCCCTGTATCCTATCCCAACCTTCCAGCATATCTACCACTCCTCCCAGTTTAGTGTCACCTGCAAACATGCTGAGGGTGCAGTCCATGCCATCCTCCAGATCATTAATGAAGATATTGAACAAAACCGGCCCCAGAACCGACCCTTGGGGCACTCCGCTTGATACCGGCTGCCAACTAGACATGGAGTCATTGATCACTACCCGTTGAGCCTGACGATCTAGCCAGCTTTCTATCCACCCTATAGTCCATTCATCCATCCCATACTTCTTTAACTTCCTCGCGTATCAAAAGCTTTGCTAAAGTCAAGGAATAACACGTCCACTGCTTTCCGCTCATCCACAGAGCCAGTTATCTCATCATAGAAGGCAATTAGGTTAGTCTGGCATGACTTGTCCTTGGTGAATCCATGCTGACTGTTCCTGATCACTTTCCTCTCCTCTAAGTGCTTCAGAATTGATTCCTTGAGGACCTGCTCTATGATTTTTCCAGGGACTGAGGTGAGGCTGACTGGCCTGTAGTTCCCCAGATCTTTTCCTTCCCTTTTTTAAAGATGGACACTACATTAGCCTTTTTCCAGTCATCCAGGACCTCCCCCGATCGCCATGAGTTTTCAAAGATAATGGCCAATGGCTCTGCAATCACATCCGCCAACTCCTTTAGCACCCTCGGATGCAGTGCCCCAGGACTCGATTAATAAATAATTAAAGGAGGATAATGCAATTAATGCAAATCAACATGGGTTTATGGAAAATAGATCCTGTCAAACTAACTTGGTATCTTCTTAGATGAGATTATAAGTTTATTTGATAAAGGTACTAGCACTGATGTAATACATGTAAATTTCTGCAGTGTGTTTGACTTGATATTTCACAACATTTTGATTTAAAAAACTAGGAGGATATAAAATTAACATGGCACACATTAAATAGGTCAAAAACTGGCTAACTCAAAATGTAATGGTAAACAGAGAATCATCATCAAGTGGGTGTGTTTCCAGTGGAGTCCCACAGGGATCAGTCCTTGGCTCTACGCTATTTAACATTTTTATCATTGACCTGGAAGACAACATAAAATCATCACTGATAAAGTTTGGAGATGACCCAAAAATTGGAGGAGTGGTAAATAATGAGGACAGGTCACTGATTCAAAATGTTCTGGATCGCTTGGTAAGCTGGATGCAAGCAAACAATATGCGTTTCAATACAACTAAATGTAAATGTGTACATCTAGGAACAAATAATGTAGGCCATACTTACAGAATGGCAAGCAGGACTCTGAAAAAGATTTGGAGTTTGTGGTGGATAATCAGTTGAACATGAGCTCCCAGTGCAATACTATGGCTAAATGGGCTGATGCAATGCTTGGATACATAAACAGGGGAATCTCAAGTAGGAGTAGAGAGGTTTATTTATCTTTCTATTTGGCACTTGTGCGACTGCTGCTGGGATCCTGTGTCCAGTTCTGGGTGCTCACCATTCAAGAAGGAGATTGATAAATTAGAGAAGGTTCAAAGAAGAACCATGAGAATAGAAAACTCGCCTTATAGTGATAGACTCAAGGTCAATCTACTTAGCTTAACACAGAGAAGGCGAAGGGTTGACTTGATTAGCCTAGAAGTATCTACACGGGAAACAAATATTTAATAATGGGCTCTTCAGTCTAGCAGACTGATCCAATGGCTGGAAATTGAAGCTAGACCTTCGGCACGTGGCCCATCAAGGTAATC
The DNA here is from genome assembly GCF_013100865.1 of Trachemys scripta elegans. Taxonomy (NCBI): domain Eukaryota; kingdom Metazoa; phylum Chordata; order Testudines; family Emydidae; genus Trachemys; species Trachemys scripta. The sequence goes on from NC_048310.1 coordinate 494,529, forward strand.
CACTGGTGGGCCGCGAGACATTTTGTTTACGTTGACCGTCCGCAGGCATGGCCCCTGTAACTCCCAGCAGCTGCGGTTCACTGTTCCCAGCCAATGGGAGCTGTGGGAAGTGGCGGCCATAAGTTATGCTCTATGGATTATTTTGGGAGAGATATGTGGCCTGTGTTATACAGGAGCTCAGACTAGATGATCACAGTAGTCCCTTCTGGCCTAGGAATCTATCACTCTCACACCCACCTTCCTTTTTTCTCTCTTTCCTGTTTTCAGTCGACGCCCTTTGATAATTTTTTGCGCTCCAGGCCCTGCCCTGTGCTGGGGACAGAGGGGCAGACAGGAGAAGAGGAAGAAATGAGGCAAATCAAGAGAGGAGCAACTCTCCGCTGGTTCAGAGACACACAGGCCTGGAAGGTTAGGCAGGATGATGGGGCCTTTCCTGGCTGGCTGCATGGGATGATCAGCAGGAGGTGAGAACCCTAGGGGCTTGCAGCATACCAAGGGGGCTGGGCTGTGCAGGCAGAGGCTGGCATGTCCTTAGGGAGAGTGTGTATGAGAGTGGGGGTTGGGGTCCCTGGAGATAGCATGGACTGGTTTCTTGGGGAGCTGGGAATAGGACACATGGCATTTCCACTCTAGAGTACTGATTCCCATCCAGACCCGTCAGGGGGATTGGCTGATATATGGAGTTGGGAGTGGGGTACAGGGCCTTTTACTTCTAGGTCACTAGTTCCAATCCAGGGTGGCAGCAACTGAAGGTTTTTATCTGATTTTTATCCCAAAGATTGATGGAATGGTAAATGTTGATGAGGACAGGACAGCCATGTAGATTTGTACTGCTTGGTAAACTGGGCCCATTTAGAATAAAAGTGTTCTAATTAGGGCTGTCAATTAATTGTAATTAACTCACACGATTAACTCGAAAAAATTAATCGTGATTGAAAAAATTAATCGTGTTTAATCGCACTGTTCAACAATAGAATACTAATTGAAATGTATTAAATATTTTTGGATGATTTTCTACATGTTCAAATATATTGATTTCAATTACAGCACAGAATACAAAATGTCCAGTTCTCACTTTATATTATTTTTTATTACAAATATTTGCACTATAAATATGATAAACAAAAGAAATAGTATTTTTCAGTTCATCTCATACAAGTACGGTAGTGCAATCTCTTTATCATGAAAGTGCAACTTTCAAATGTACTTTTTTTTTTTTGTTACATAACTGCACTCAAAAACGAAACAATGTAAAACTTTAGAGCCTACAAGTCCACTCAGCCCTACTTCTTGTTCAGCCAAACGCTAAAAAGTTTACATTTATGGGAGATAATGCTGCCCACTTCTTAATTACAGTGTCATCTGAAAGTGAGAACAGGCGTTCGCATGACACTGTTATAGCTGGCGTTGCAAGATATTTACGTGTCAGATGCGCTAAAGATTCATTTGCCTCTTCATGCTTCAGCCATCATTCCAGAGGACATGTGTCCACACTGATGACGCTCATTAAAAAAATAATGCGTTAATTAAATTTGTGACTGAACTCCTTGGGAGAGACTTGTATGTCTACTGCTCTGTTTTACCTGTATTCTGCCATATAATTCATGTTATAGCAGAGACGGATGATGACCCCGCACATGTTCATTTTAAGAACACTTTCATTGCAAATTTGACAAAATGCAAAGAAGATACAAATGTGAAATTTCTAAAGATAGTTACAGTCCTTGACCCAAGATTTAAGAATCTGAAGTGCCTTCCAAAATCTGAGAGGGACGAAATGTGGAACACGTTTTCAGAAGTCTTAAAAGAGCAACATTCTGATGTGGAAACTACAGAACCCAAACCACCAAAAAAGAAAATCAGCCTTCTGCTGGTGGCATCTGACCCAGATGATGAAAATGAACATGCGTCGGTCCACACTGCTCTGGATCATTATCAAACAGAACCCGTCATCAGCATGGACACATGCCCTATAGAATGATGGTTGAAGCATAAATGGACATATGAATCTTTAGTGCATCCGGCATGTAAATATCTTGTGACGCCAGCTACAACAGTGCTATGCGAACGCCTTTTCTCACTTTTAGGTGACATTGAAAACAAGAAGCAGGCAGCATTATCTCCTGCAAATGTAAACAATCATGTTTGAGTGATTGGCTGAACAAGAAGTGAGACTGATTGGACTTGTAGGCTCTAAAGTTTTACATTGTTTTATTTTTGAATGCAGGGGTTTTTTTGTACATAATTCTATATTTGTAAGTTCAACTTTCATGATAAAGAGATTGCACAACAGTACTTGTATTTGGTGAATTGAAAAATATTATTTCTCTTGTTTGTCACATTGCAAATATTTGTAATAAGCAATAATTATAAAGTGAGCACTGTACACTTTGTATTCTGTGTTGTAATTGATATCAATTATATTTGAAAATGTAGAAAACATCCAAAAATATTTAAATAAATGATATTCTATTATTGTTTAACTGCATGATTAATCGCACAATTAATTGCGATTCATTTTTTTAATTGCTTGACAATCCTAATTTTAATATCATTAAATGCAAAGTTAGACATCTAGGATCAAGGAATGCAGGCTGTACCTACAGAATGAGGGACTGTGTCCTGGGAAGCAGTGACTCTGTAAAGGATTTAGAGGTCATAGGGCCCCAGCAATTGAACATGAGCTCCCAATGTGATGCTGTGGCTAAAAGGGATCCTGGGATGTGTAGGGACAGGAGTAGGGAGGTGATTTTAACTCTGTATGTGGAGTTCAATACAGCAATACTGTTGTCATAGATCCACGGGATCTGTGCTACAGCCCAGCCTTTAAGCAGTCCCCTTCAGTGTGCCAGACCCACAAGGAGTCCCACCCTTCCTTCAGGCTAGCCTCTGCAGCTTCACTGCCTCCTAGACTGAGCCTCGGTTTAACCCTGTGAGCTCTGTTCAGCAAACCCAATTGAAACATACTCCTGGTAATGACTTGGACACTCTTCAGGGACTAATGCACACAAGCAAGTGCTTGCAGTGACACCAAACAGTCTTTTCAAAACAGAGGAGGATGTATTAGTCAACTGGAACACAGCATTGGAAGTCCTTACATTAGCATACAGAAATAAAGGTTAAAACATGGTCCATTATGGTCAATCCAGAGCAATTCACCAGCTATTTCAGGCTCTATCTCTTTGACTCCTTTGTCAGTCCCAGGAGAGAGCAACCAGTTTCCTCCAAAAGCCCACACTGTATTCCCTGACTGTCTTGTCTCAGAGTCATTGTGGGTGAGAGATCTTTTATTGGACCAACTTCTGTTGGTGATAGAGACAAGCTTTCAAGCTACACAGAGCTCTTCCTCAGGTCTGGGAATGGTACTTAGTGTCACAGTGTGCCTGAAGTGAAGGGGACAACATGAGAGTGATGCTGGCTGCACCATAGAGGGAGTGTTACCAGGATGTGAAAAGGGATGGGGGCTCCTGAACAGGGAGAGCACAGGGTTTTATTACTGACTCCCAGATTAAAATCTTTCCTCTTTGCTTTCAGGGAAGCTGAGAACTTGCTGATGGACAAGCCTCTGGGCTGCTTCCTGGTTCGAATCAGTCAGAGCAGGCCAGGCTACACCCTGTCATACAGGTAATGCACCCACTACTTTTCTTCTACCAGGACTCTTGGCGATGCGCTGCATGGGGCAATGGTAGCACAGTGCGTCAGCTTTCTCCGTGGACTGAGATACTGAGACTGGTGTTTAGACACTCCTGACCTGGGTGCCCTAGACACAACCCAAAGGGACAGATGGGGACTCTGGGGCCCCCATAAAGAAGAGATAGCCTCTGCCTTTTATTGAGGATTAGATTGATTCATGAACTATGTATAGTAGCCGCAGGACATGAGCTGGAGGGGATGCTAAGTATGGGCACTGTGTGGGGAACTGAGAAGGTGGGCAGTTGATGTAGATGCTGTATGTAGGGATGGATGGAGCTGGAGCTGAGATGGTGGGCAGTTGATGTGGATGCTCCATCCATCCCCACCTGCAGCTGTATGGGAGGTGGAGGATGGTGGGTGTGGGTACTGCATGAGGAAGTGCCATATTGGGAAGGGGGTGGTGTTTCTGGGTCCTGCACTGTGGGATCAGGCTGGAGGAGTTGCTGCCTGGAATGGGGACAGACTGGAGGAGGTTGGGATGCATAGGCTAGGAATGTACTCAGAGGGGAGTGTTGGAAAGGGATCCTTTGCACCAATACATGCAAGAGAAAGTGCAGGGTAGTGATGCAGGGGCACAAGCCTGTAAGATCGAATGGGCTAGTGAGGAGTCCTAGATTCTAAGGCCAGAAGGGACCACTATTATCATCTAGTCTGATCTCCTAACACAGGCCAGATAACTGCCCCAAAATAATGCCTGTTTGAACTACAGCATCTATTTTAGAAAACATCCAATCTTGATTTTAAAATAGTGATAGAGAATCCACCATGACCACTGGTAAATTGTTCCAATGATTAATTACTCTCACTATCAAAAATTTGCCACCTTCGTTTCCAGTCTGAAATTGTCTAACTTCAGCTTCCAGCCACTGGATCTTGTACCTTTGTCAGGGGGGGAGGGATAGCTCAGTGGTTTGAGCATTGGCCTGCTAAACCCAGGGTTGTGAGTTCAATCCTTGAGGGGGCCACCTAGGGATCTGGGGCAAAATCAGTACTTGGTCCTGCTAGTGAAGGCAGGGGGCTGGACTCGATGACCTTTCAAGGTCCCTTCCAGTTCTAGGAGATAGGATATCTCCATTAATTTAATTTAATTTAAGCTGAAGAGCCCTGTATTATCAAATTTCTATTCCCCATGTAGGTACTGATAAACTGTGATCAAGTCACCCTTAACTTTCTCTGTGAGAAACTGAACAGGTTGAGCTCCGAGAGTCTATCACTATAAGGCATGTTTTCCAATCCTTTAACCATCCTCCTGGCTTTTCTTTGAACCCTCTCTAATTTATCGATATCTTTCTTGAAATGAGGACATCAGAAATGGACACAGTATTTCCGTAGGGGTACCACCAATGCCAAATACAGAGGTAATAAAACCTCTCTACTCCTGCTTGAAATTCCCCTGTTAGTGCATCCAAGGATCGTGTTAACCCTTTTGGCCATAGCATCGCACAGGAAGCTCCTGTTCAGCTGATTATCCCCCCACAATCCTCAAATCTTTTTCAGAGTCACTGCTTCCCAGGAGAGTCACCCATCTTGTAGATGTGGCTTATGTTCTTTGTTGCTAGGTATGTACATTCATATTTGGCCAAATTGAAACACACATTGCTTGCATCCAGCTTACCAACCAATTCAGTATATGTGACCAGCCCTTTTTATTATTTATATTTCCCCAAATGTTTGTGTCACCTGCAAACTTTGTCAGTGATAATTTTGTTCCAGGTCATTGATAAAAATGTTAAATAGTGTAGGGCCAAGAACCATGTCAGGTTACCTCAACTGGCTCATGACTGTGCATGCCTGGCTCAGGGCAGACTGTCAAGAAGTAGGACACAAACCCTAAATTGGTTGTATGTTCCATAATTAGATTTCACCAACCAAGTAATAAGAATGAACTCCACAAGCTCTATAAAAGCCTTACCCTGGAGTCACAGACCGTCCCATTGGGCACTCCAGTCTATCTTGCCACCCAGGCAAGCTTGTCTTTGTGATAGATGGTCTCTTACAGCAAAAATCACAACAATATTCAGGTTTCAGAGTGGTAGCCATGTTAGTCTGTATCAGCAAAAAGAACGAGGAGTACTTGTGGCACTTTAGAGACTAACAAATTTATTTGAGCATAAGCTTTCGCGAGCTAAAACCCACTTCATCGGATGCATGCAGTGGAAAATACAGTAGGAAGATATATAGACACAGATGACATAAAAAAAATGGGTGTTGCCATAGTAACCGTAACGAGAGTAATCTCTCCCTGGCACGGTCCACCAAAGTGGGGGAGCCGTACCAGTCCCCTCTTTCTCGGCACCGCTCGCCGACACCGCAGAGTACCACTGCTCCGTGGTGGTCCTTCTCGGAGACCTCGGAGGCGCAATCCTATTGCTCCAATAGGACCAGGAGCAGAGGTTCCAGGTCCTGCCGTGACTGCCAGCCCTATCTGGCGCTTTGGCCACTGTAGTGGCAACCTTCTGGGCATATCATCAGAGCCAGGGACAAATCCAAGGATCAAGGTCCAGGTCCGCATCAGTGGCTTTGCCATCCTTCATCTCTGCGCAAGCAATGTTGAACTGGGTCTCCTTCTAAACAAAGGGAAATCAATGCTGTCCCCTGTTCAGAGGATGGAGTTTATAGGGGCAGTACTGGACTCGACACAAGCCAGGGCATACCTCCCGGAAGCGAGGTTTCGGTTCCTGGGCAACTTCATACGGGGTCTCAGGCAGTTCCCCTACACCACAGCAAGGAATTGCCTGAAGCTCCTGGGACACCTGGCGGCTTGTACCTATGTAGTACAGCATGCTAGACTCAGACTTCGATCACTTCAGTAGTGGCTAGCATCAGTATATTGGCCAGTCCGGGACAGTTTGGACAGGATTATAACCCTGCATCACCTGGTACTCAACTCCCTCCTGTGGTGGCTTGACCCACAGATAGTAGATCCAGAGATCCCCTTCACCAGCCCTCAGCCATCCCTCTCCTTAGTGACAGACGCGTCAGACTTGGGCTGGGGGGCACATTTGGGAGATCTCAGAACACAAGGCCTCTGGTCTCAGGTGGATCTCGCTCTACACATCAATGTCAGGGAGCTGAGAGCAGCGTGCCTGGCATGCCAGACTTTGAGAGCCCACCTAGCAGGGAGATGTGTATCAGTCCTGACAGACAACACCACGGCAATGTTTTACATCCACAAACGGGGGTGCATGCTCCTCTCTCCTGTGCCAGGAAGCCCTCATGCTGTGGGACTTCTGTGTAGAGCACTCGATACACCTGCAAGCATCGTACCTCCCTGGAATACAGAACGAGCTGGCGGACCATCTCAGCAGGTCGTTTCACGGCCACAAGTGGTTCCTTCGCCCAGAAGTAGTAAAATCAATTTTCCATCAGTGGGGATTTCCCCAAATAGACCTGTTCGCTACGTGATGCAACAGGAAGTGTCAGCGATTCTGCTCCTTCCTGAGTCACAGCCCGGGCTCCATCGCAGACGCGTTCCTCCTCCTATATGCGTTCCCACCTGTCCCTCTCGTTCACAAGGTGCTCCTCAAGATTCACAGGGACCAAGCTTTGGTGATATTGATAACTCCAGCGTGACCCCGCCAGCACTGGTACACATCACTCCTGGAAATGTCCGTGGAAACCCCAGTCACCCTGCCACTCTTCCCAGACCTAATAATGCAGGATCACAGCTGCCTCCAACATCCAAACCTTGAGTTGCTCCACCTCATAGCGTGGAAGCTCCATGGCTGAACGCAGGGGAGCTCTCCTGCTCTGATCAAGCCAGACAAGTTCTCCTTGGCAGCAGAAAACCTTCCACAAGAGCTACCTACCTTGCCAAGTGGAAGAGATTTTCAATCTGGTCGGAGCAGCACCTCTCGTCCCCGACACTCGCCTCGGTGCAACTTACACCGGATTATCTTCTCCATCTTAAAGCAGCAGGAGCTGTCCATGTCGTCAGGAAGGGTTCACTTGGCCGCCATCTCTGCTTTCCACCTAGGCGCAGAGGGCTGCTCGGTCTTTGCGAATCCGATGGTCAGCCGTTTCCTTAAAGGTCTCAACAGGCTATACCCGCAGATCCGACAGCCTATCCCAGCTTGGGACCTCAATCTGGTCCTTTCCAGATTTACAGGATTGCCATTTGAGCTCTTGGCGATGTGCTCCCATCTCTCTCTCTCTCATTCAACGCGGTGTTTCTGGTAGCGATAACCTCAGCTAGGAGGGTGTGAGAGCTCAGGGCCCTAACATCAGAGCCCCCTTACACTGTATTCCATAAGGACAAGGTTCAACTCAGGCCTCACCTGGCTTTTCTCTCAAAGGGTGTGTCTCAATTTCATATCAACCAGGACATCTTCCTCCCTATATTCTACCCTAAGCCGCATTCCATCACTGGGAGCAGAGACTTCACTCACTGGATTTCCGCAGAGCGCTAGCCTTCTATATCGAGAGAACAAAACCATTCTGAAGGTCCGTCCAGTTACTCATGGCAGTGGTGGACAGAATGAAAGGTCTTTCTGTCTCCTCTCTCCTCTTCATCATGAAAGTTAAACTTACAAATGTAGAATTATGTAAAAGAACAACAACCTGCATTCAAAAATAAAACATTTTGTAAAACGTGAGCACCTACAAGTCCACTCAGTCCTACTTCTCATTCAGCCAATCACTCAGACAGACAAGTTTGTTTACATTTACAGGACATAATGCTGCCCTCTTCTTATTTACAGTGTCACCAGAAAGTGAGAACAGGCATTCGCACGGCACTGTTGTAGCCAACTGTGATGGGTTGGATCACAGAAACCTCTTTGGGGCTGCCAACTGATGTGCCAAGACTACTTCCACCCCTGCTTTCCCTGCCAGCTTGGGACTCCAGCACGCTGTCTTGTTGAGCCAGACCCACCAGTCTGCTCCAACACAGACCCACGGTCTGAACCACGTGCCCCAAAGCTGCAGACTTAATTGAAAGCAGCTTAAGAAGTGTTCCTGTCTTTAACACTCAGATGCCCAACTCCCAATGGGGTCCAAACCCCAAATAAATCAGTTTTACCCTGTATAAAGCTTATACAGGGTAAACTCATAAATTGTTCGCCCTCTATCACACTGATAGAGAGATTAATAATAATACATACTCTGGGTTAATTAATAAATTAAAAAGTGATTTTATTAAATACAGAAAGTAGGATTTAAGTGGTTCCAAGTAGTAACAGACAAAACAAAGTGAATTACCAAACAAAATAAAATAAAACACGCAAGTCTATGCCTAATACAGTAAGAAAGCTGAATACAGATTAATATCTCACCCTCAGAGATGTTTCAATAAGCAAGGAGTAATGGTCTCAAGTTGCAGTTAGGGAGGTTTAGATTGGATATTAGGAAAAACTTTTTCACTAGGAGGGTGGTGAAGTACTGGAATGGGTTACCTAGGGAGGTGGTGGAATCTCCTTCCTTAGAGGTTTTTAAGGTCAGGCTTGACAAAGCCCTGGCTGGGATGATTTAGTTGGGGATTGGTCCTGCTTTGAGCAGGGGGTTGGACTAGATGACCTCCTGAGGTCCCTTCCAACCCTGATATTCTATGATTCTATCACAGACTGGATGCCTTCCTAATCTGGGCACAATCCTTTCCCCTGGTACAATCTTTGCTCCAGCTCCCGTGGTAGCTAGGGGATTTCTCATGATTGCAGCCCCCTTTGTTCTGTTCTACCCCCTTATATAGATTTGGCACAAGGTGGGAATCTTTTGTCTCTCTCGGTCCCCACCCCTTCTAAATAGAAAAGCACCAGGTTAAAGATGGATTCCAGTTCAGGTGACATGATCACATGTCACTGTAAGACTTTATTACCCACTTGCCAGTACACATGTATACAGGAAGACTTACAGGTAAAAAAACAGCCATCTACAGACAATTGTCCTGGTTGATGGGAGCCATCAAGATTCCAAACCACCATTAATGGCCCACACTTTGCATAATTACAATAGGCCCTCAGAGTTATATTTCATATTTCTAGTTTCAGATTCAAGAGTGATACATTTATACAAATAGGATGACCCACACTCAGTAGAGTATAAGATTTGTAATGATACCTTACAAGATACCTTTTGCATGAAGCATATTTGTTCCATTATATTCACACATCAGCATACTTTCATAAAATCATATAGAGTGCAACGTGACACCGACATCACAAGATATTTACATGCCAGATGCACTAAAGATTCATATGTCCCTTGATGCTTCAACCACCATTCCAGAGGACATGCGTCCATGCAGATGACGGGTTCTGCTTGATAACGATCCAGAGCAGTGCGGACCAACGCATGTTCATTTTCATCATCTAAATCAGATGCCACTAGCAGAAGGTTGATTTTCTTTTTTGGTGGTTTGGGTTCTGTAGTTTCCGCATCAGAGTGTTGCTCTTTTAAGACTTCTGAAAGCATGGGCCAAACCCCGTCCCTCTCAGATTTTGAAAGGCCCTTCAGATTCTTAAATCTTGGGTCGAGGGCTGTAGCTATCTTTAGAAATTTCACATCGGTATCTTCTTTGCATTTTGTCAAATTTGCAGTGAAAGTATTCTTAAAACGAACAACCTGTGCTAGGTCATCATCCGAGACTGCTATAACATGAAATATATGGCAGAATGTGGGTAAAACAGAGCAGTAGGCATGCAATTTTCCTCAAGGAGTTCAGTCATAAATTTAATTAACACATAATTTTTTTAACGACCATCATCAGCATGGAAGCATGTCCTCTGGAATGATGGCCAAAGCATGAAGAAGCATATGAATCTTTAACACATCCGGAATGTAAATGTCTTGCGACGCTAGCTACAACAGTGCCATGCAAAAGCCTGTTCTCACTTTCAGGTGACGTACCTAAGAAGTGGGCAGCATCATCTCCCATAAATTCTCTTCAGGATTAACTGAACGAGAAGTAGGACTGAGTGGACTTGTAGGCTCTAAAGTTTTACATTGTTTTGTTTTTGAGTACAGATATGTAACAAAAAAACTCCATTTGAAGTTGCACTTTCATGATAGAGATTGCACTACAGTACTTGTAGGAGGTGAATTGAAAAATACACTTCTACCCCAATATAACACGGTCCTTGGGAACCAAAAAATCTCCCCACCTTATAGGTGAGACCACGTTATATTGGGTCCGGTCCGGTCCGGCAGGCCGCACTGGGCCGGCTTCCCCAGCAGTGATTTAAAGGGCCTGGTGCTCCAGACGCTGCAGGGAGCCCCGGGCCCTTTAAATCACCACCAGAACTCCGGCAGCAGGGTCGGGTGGAGATTTAAAGAGCCCGGGGCTCCCCGCTGCTTTACCGCGTTATATCGGGTCGCATTATATCAGGGTAGAGGTGTACTACTTTTGTTTATCATTTTTAAGTGCAAATATTTGTAATCAAAAATAATATAAAGTGAGCACTGTACACTTTGTATTCTGTGTTGTAATTGAAATCGATATTTGAAAATGTAGAAAAACATCAAAAAATTTAATAAATTTCAGTTGGGTATTCTATTATTTAACAGTGCGATTAATCACGGTTAATTTTTTTGAGTTAATCGCGTGAGTTAACTGCGATTAATTGGCAGCTCTATTTGATATCCTTCTAGTTTTGTAATAAAAACATTGTGTGGTGCCAAACCAAATGCCTTACAGCAGCAGTTCTCAAACTGGGGTCAGGACCCCAAAATGGGCCATGACCCCATTTTAATGGGGCTGGCTTAGACTTGCTGGGGCCCGGGGCCAAAGCCTGAGCCCCACCGCCTGGGGCCAAAGCCGATTGCTTCAGCCTGGGATGGTGAGACTTAGGCTCAGGCCCCCTGCCTAGGGCTGAAGCCCTTGGGCTTCTGCTTTGTTCCCCCTGCCCAGTTTTAACAATGCAACACACAGGTGAGCCAGACTGGTTTCCAGCTATGCTTTTGTCAGTGTTCAGTGAGGCCTAGGGGCCTTGGCATGAGCTGGTATCTGGTCTGCCAGCGGCACAGAGGGCTTTTCTATCTAGCAGACAAAGGGATAACATGATCCAATGCCTGGAAGCTAAATTCAGACTGCAAATAAGGTGCAGCTGTTTACCAGTGAAGATGATTAACTAGTGTAACAACTTACCTAAGGATGTGACAGATCCTCCATCAGTTGGAGTCTTTAAAGTAAGACTCTCTCTTTTAAAAGATTGTGCTGTAGCTCACCCAGAAGCTCTTTGCTGGATAGATGAATCACTGGGTGAGGTTCTCAGGCCTGTGTTATACAAGAGGTCAGACTAGATTATCATAACATGGTCCCAACATCTGCTCCCTCTGTTCCTGTTCTCATGCAGCGAAGTGTCTTTGGTGGAAATCCCATGACCAGACTGACTTCATCAATTACCAGTTCATTCTTTCCTCTTTCAGTTCTGCCATCTTCCTAGCTAAACAATTCTACATCTCCAAGTTAATTGAGTCCCAAGCCCAAAATTCCAGCCATCTTTCCACCATTTTTGACTCATTCTTCAAACTCTCCCGTACTTGTGCCTCTGCTTCTCTCTCTACTCAGGTTCTTGCCAATTATGTCCAAGAGAAAACTGACTGTCTCTCTTACCTTGGCTTCCCTTCCCTTTCCTTCCTACACATCTTTCTTCTTCCAAGTCTCAGATTTCCCTTGTTTACAGATACATTCTGAGACCTGTCAGCCAGTTTTTAATACATTTAATGTGTGCCCTGTTGATTTTGTACCATTCTGGGGTTTTTTAATCAAAATGTGTGTTACCATATCTCATGCTGTGGACTGAGAGTTGGGAGACCTGGAGTCTGTTCCTGGCTCTGTCACCTCCCTGCTGTGACCTTGGGGAAGTCACTTCCCCTTTCTGTGCCTCTGTTTACCCTCCCAGCATTGGTTTATTTAGTGTAAATCCAGGGCAGGGACAATCTCTCACTAGTATCTAGGCAGCACCCAGCGCAGTAGGGCCTTGATCTCAGCTCGGGCTTCTAGACACATCTCTAATGCAGATGCTGCTGCTAAGAAAGGCCTGGAGAGGTTCTGGGGCCCAGAGCAGTGAGTCTGTCTGGTTCTGTAGGGGTGAGAGCCGCTGCAGACATTACATGATTGAGATGCAGCCCAATGCACGCTACGTGATCCTGGGGGAGGACCGAGCTCACACCTCGCTCACCGCGCTGGTCCAATACCATCGAACGGTGGGAATCCAGCCCTTCATGGAGACGTTGACTGTGACCTGTGAGCAGGTGGGTGTTGTGGACTCCAGTTGTGCCTTATGGGCAAAGGGTGGGAGGACTCAGACTGTGCCCACTGAGCTAATGGAATTGTCCGGATGGTAGTATTGCTTTGTGTTCCCATAGGAAATGTCCAGTACTTTACCAACTGGTCAGGCAGCCCAGACCCCTCCTACCTTTATTCACTAGGGAGCTCTAGCAGCTAGGCCAGTGGTTCTCGATCCACGGCCCAGTCAGCAGAACAGCTGCGGCCCACATGATATCCTCAAGGCCATACAGGTAGTATATATATTGTGTGGCTGCGGCCCACACAAAACATAGAGAGCTGCGTCTGTGGCCCATAATGGTAAATAGGTTGAGAACCACTAAGCTAGGCACAGTAATACAGGTTAGTATTTTGGTGGGGAAGAGGGATGCTCCCATTGCATCCTTGGCCATCCCAGGGCATCTCTACGAGCTGCGCATTATGTCCCTGCCCCCCAGTTACCATCCTGGGGAGCAGCTCTCACAGCTGCATTGCATCCCAAGCCCCTCATTGATGTTCTGGAGGCAGGGGCACTCCCATAGCTGGGCACTCCTGGGGACTGCTGCAACTGGGCATTTTACTTCTGGCTGCTGACTTGGAGACTCCTGCAGCTAGCTGTGGATCTCCGTGTCTTCTGAACTCTGCCCTTTTTCCTTCAGAAAGGTGATGGGGACTCTGATTATGAGGAGTTGAAATTCCACACCCTGGCCCCATGCCCAGCAGATGGGGAGAAGCAGCCTCAAAAAGAACAGGCTGATCTTAATGGGGCACCTGCTGTCAGCCCCATCCAGCATGCAGGAGCAACTGCTGTTCTCAAGCACAGGCGGTTCATGAAATCAAAGAAATGCCAAGAGCAGCAGCTGAGCCCAGGCGAGGAGGGGGCGGAGCCGAGCCCATGTGAGGCTGGGGTGGCCAGACGGGCCATTCCTCGCCTCTACCCCTCCATACGATTGGCAATGCGGGAAATCCAGCAGGTAAGAAGGCTGGCGGGTTCTGTCCATCCACCCTGTATCCATTGGCCACCGCAGCAAACACTGTCTGTCCAGAGTGTCTGTAGGTGAGTTAGAAGCTCTTTGACTGGGGACCAAGTGGGGAAGAGGGCTCCCTGCAAGTGGAAGGCAGTGGTCTCCTCCCTGATGCAGGTTTTCCAGGCTTCTCGTTTTCCATGCCCTGTGGTTATGTGGCCTCTGGATCAAGGATATATTCACTGGGAACTACAAGGTTTCAGGCTTCCTCACTCCTGGAGAGCAGATGGTGTGAGAGCCTCTGGGCATGAATAGCACAGGGCTCTGCAGGGGTTTGGTGGGGAGGTCCCCAGTGTGGGATGGCAGAGGGGGTTGTGTGTGTGTGTGATTGGGGGGGGGGGGGGGCTGCCATTGATCACCTGACATTGTGCCTCTGCTTTGCCCTGCAGTTTTCTTCCCACGCCTCAAATGGCTCCTATGCCGAGCTGAAGCCCCAGCACTGAAGGCAGCGGGGCCCACAGCAAGAGTGACATGGTAAGAGCGGGGCCTCTGCAGCGGGGCAGGTGGTAGATGCAGCTTCCCTAGGGAAGTCAGAGGAACAGAGGAACCATTTCATCTCATTGGACCTGTGGCTGCTTGGAGAGCCCCCCTGGACCAGCACCTATACAGATTTGGGAGTGGAGGGTAAAATGGGAGAGCAGCTGCCAGCAGAAGCTAGAGGGGCTTCTGGGAGCCTGCACCATAGGGAGATCGGGGAGGGGAGGAAAGCTGCATTTTCAGCATAGGCTTTTGTTTCAGTGGCCCTGGGGTGAGCAGAGTGCTTCAAAGGCAATAACCATGTCCTGCCCTGAGGAGATTAGCCTGTTAAAGGCCACAACATATGACAACAGCTGGGCATGGGGAGTAGGAGAAAATGAGGGTTACAGCAAGTTAATCTGTGCTCTGCTTTGTTCAGCTGCGTGTACAGCTTGTGGGTCTGAGGAGCAGATAGTGCCAGTGGGGAGACACTGAGCAGGTAGCATTGGGGTGTAGCAGGGATAGTGAGGAGAGAGAAAAGCCGGGGGCAGAGCTGTGCAGGTGAGGTAGAAGAGCTGGGACTTGATGTGGGAGGAAAGAGCAGCCAATGATGGGGTTTGAGCAAGGCTGACATAGTCTAAGCAGCAGGAGAGGGAGGGTATTGTAGCTGTAGTATGTGGGATGGATTAGAGAGGGCACGGGGAGGGCAGAGAGAGCACTGGGGTGGGGGTGACCTCTGATACAAGATGGCCAGACAGGAAGGCTGTTCCAGGGGTCAAGAGCTGCAGCAGAGTGGCAGGATTGGAGGGAGGCATAGAGGAAAAAATCAGTGCTGGAGAAAAGGCAAGATTCTGGAAGCAAAGCCTTTGAACAAGGACAGTGAAGTGGCCACTGTCTCCTCTAATGAATGCAAGTGTGTGAACCTGAAATCCAGGGTTCCTGAGACTTTTGGGAGCTGGAGACTCAGAGGGTAAGACTGAATTAACAGCAGCTCAGGCCAATGTTCGTTGCCTCCACAGGGGCACAGCTGGTTCTCGAGGAGTGATGGGGACAGTCTTCTCTGCTTGATTCAGAGTGGTAGCCGTGTTAGTCTGTATCAGCAAAAACAACAAGGAGTCCTTGTGGCACCTTAGAGAGTGTCAGCCTATGATGCTAGCTGCGGTGCTGGGGATTCATAGATTGTAAGGCCAGAAGGGACTATTAGATCATCTAGGATGACCTCCTGTACAGAAGAGGTCAGAGAATTTTATGCAGCTTCTTCTGTATTGGGCCCAATAACTTAATCAAACAAATGCATATCTAATGGATGTACAGGCAGTGGGTGAGAGCCATGTCCCACCTGGCTGGTGAGAGCCAGTGGAGAGGTGTTGATGTCACTGTTGTCATCTCCTAAGAGAGGGCAAGAAGCTGGCTTCTCTCAGTAAGTTAGACCCTGCTGCAGAAACCATCCCTTGGCACAGACAGTCTGCCTAGCCATGTCCCAAATCTCCCCTGTTGGGGCAAGATTGTTGAGGAGGTTGGGGTAAAGCATCTCCAGCAATAACTGCAGCTACTTAAACAGTGTTCCCCACAGAGCACAGTTCTGCCTGTGCTCCAGAGCCTGCACTGGTCCCAGTTGCCCTCCATGGGAAGGTTTTTCATGGTTTAGGTCTCAAGAGGCACCTCTCTCCCCATGGACACTGCAGCATCTGAGATCATGCACAGTTCTGAAGCTAAATAGGAGGAGGTGGGGAGGAGCTCCTGGACTTTGGAACATTCTCCCTGTCCCCAAAACTTTAGTCTGGATTTAGTGATGTTCAGTCCATGGTATAAGACCCATCTACTCTCTTTGGCTTTTCTGTGTGTGTATTGAGCGGTGAAGATCTGTTGGCAACTGAGAGGCTCTTCAGGAGTACTTGTGAAGATTTCAGTTCTGTTGTTGATTGTTGTGCTTTGTGTCTTGCACCTGTAGTCAGATGTACTTGAAACATAACTACCATGCAATCTGCATTCTGGGTACTTCACAGACCTTCGTTAGCTCATAGTATGAGAATCGCAGAGCCCTCTCTGCCTTCTCCACCTTCCCTTTACATTCTCCTCTGAGACTTGTTTCCCTCCCTCTTACAGATAAACCTGGCTCAGGCCCCGTCCTCCTCTGGTACCACAGGGCCCTCCATCATCTGGTAGAAGCACCTGGGGAGATGGCAGCCTATTCCACATGCACAGGGCTGGCTCTGTACCCTGTGGACAAGACACTGGGAGAGAAGAACTTTCTGCAGCTTTTTGTCATGCTCTGCCACTGGGGAGCTGCTGTGTGGGCCACTCTCTGATTCTGGCAGGAGGAGGTGATGACATGACCAAGAGCTGGGGTCATTGTGCAAATCTGTATGGAAATCTTGGTGGTGATTTTTCTAATATAGCTGGAGAATGAATGCAGTGTACTTTGTGTGGTTAGATGTTTGGCTGCGTGTGTGTTCTTCCTGTGTGCTGTCCCAGCTCTGCGCAGACAGCTGGCGCAGCAGACCTCAAGCAAACCGCCCAATGACCACAAGATCCGTTAAGGTGCGAAGGCACCCGGCCAGGTTTATTGTCGACAAAGCACTGTAATAGCACCTGGCAGACTCTACGAAGATACTGTCGTGGAAAAAATCACCCACGCATTGATTTTAGTTCACAGACTCAAGCCTGAGGCCAGTTTATTGCAATACATACCAACGCGTTGGGGTAGCAGTCCAAAAACTACCACACCTAGTACATTACGCAGGCTGCTTTTATTCCTTCAAACCACAAGCATAGTACAAATAATATGTCATTTCCGAGTAATAAGAGTTGGGGTCTGTCCCCTTTTCCTGATACCTTACTAATTATTTTACGAGAATTGGGTGCATATTGGGTGGGGGGTTTCTTGGTGGTTTCCGCCATGGGTGGTACTTGGCACCAGTTGGGATGTTTTTTCTCGTCAAGGTACATATTATTTTCCAGGGTTTTACGGTTAAGGGCATAGGGGCTTATCACAGGACACCCAAAGATATATGATTGGATAGTTTGACAGTTAGCTGGAACTACAGGAGAAGTTGGCCTTTACTAGAAGCAATTTCTTCATGTAAGTGGTTATTATATTTCATAAACAAGCGGTTATTATGTTGCTGAGGCCTTCCGCATTGCTCCCTCCCTCTCCCTCCTCTGGTCATAATTCTTGACCGAATTTGGCAGGGAATTGTACAGCTTAGTCTTGTTCAGGCCCTGGCCTGTACTGCCTTCTATAAGGGCAGTCAGTATAGCGAGCCTCTGTCAGAGGGCCTGATTTTGGGCCTTCAGTGTTACTTTGGCTGGCATAAAGAAGGCCCCCCCCAGTTCTTTTTTTTTCACAATACTAAGACATGTATGCCCGTGTTAAGGGATGCAATTCAGTGAATGGCAGGACTTTCCATTCCCCCTTCAGCTAGTCAAAGATACTCCCTCTGGGATACATCTTTATATCCCGATACAAACAAGTTAGTACTGCCTCTGACATGGTTACTGCCCCTTGATGTGACTAGTTATCACCCATCACCTTGCTCATGTTGGTTCGATCAAAACATCTCTATTATGTACTGTCATCCTGACCTTATCTTTTAGGAGGGGTTAGTTTGTTCCTGTTATCCTTGGGGAATGTTTTTGTACCATCCTTGATATCAGGATGATCTGCTACCACTTAATATCGGGATGTGTTTGTGTAAGTACTCTGTGCTTAGCACTTCTTAGGAATGTGTATTTCTGCAATATCAGCCCTGTTTTGCCACATTCTGTGAGCGGATCCTGCCTCATACCAGGCCTCTAATCCAAGGGCTTATGTCTCAGGCTCTCTTCCTACTACATTTTGGTTAACAAATCTGATCACTCAGGCTGTCTCACAGTATTCCTTTAGCTCACAATTAGAGTGCTGATTTTCAATCCACCATTTTGAGTTTTCTCTGTGCTTTGGCAAGGTCACTGTGGGGGTTTGGACCTGCTGTTCTGGCAGGCCATGGATGTCTGGTGCTGGGGATAGGGAATGAACTTGATTTGTTCCTTATGCCTTTCTAGCATCAGTACCAGAACTGAGACCCTCACAGAAACAGGAAGGCATTGCTGCCAGGGGGAGCAGCTGCCTCCCGTAAGCCAAAGCCCTCACCTGGATGACTCCCCCATCTCTGAGCTGGGTTCTAGCCCAGAACAGATCAAATGAGGGACCTCTTCCTGTCCCCCATGTCTTGGTCTCCATGGAGCAGTAACACTAAGTCTCCAGGCTGCACAGTGTGTCCCATGGCACAGAGTAGCTGATGCTGCACTGTTTGCATTTTCTCTCATTTAACACATTGAATGTAATGAGACTTTTTGGAACAGCTTCTCTGATGTTAGGTGGACACCATGACATCTGTGTTCCTATGGACTGCAGCCATTTCTCTGAGTCCTGGGTGTGGGCAAAGTGCTGTCCAAGAGTCTGCTTAGGGAGCAAAGAAATGGTTACTGATTGGTAACCAGGGCAGAGATAATATTCGCAGACTCCTTTCAGTGCTAAAGCAACTATAGTGCGACATTATCCTGCTGTCCTAGCCTGTTGCTTTGGCTCTGGCGTCCCTCTCTGTGCATCCCTTCACTGGCACACCCTTCTCCGTCGCTGCTTGTGTTCACTGTCAGGGCCTTCCTGGTCAATCCTCATCCTCCCTGTCCTATCTCATTTGCTATCAAGTTGTCGACACATGGGTGCATGATGCCAGCCTCCACTGCCCACCTGTTCGATATTCAAACAAGTGCCTTTATGCTTTCTCCCATGCTGCCCCTCAGGCTTGGAAGGCCCTCCCTATAAAAACCCTCAAAGCTACCTCGTTATTCACCGTCAGATCCCTTCTCAAAACTCTTTTGTAGTGATGCCTACAAAAACATGACAGAGGACACTGAGAGCACATCCTATCATGCTGACCAATACCATTTCATTGTTTCCTTGTACTCCCGTTAGTCTGTCTGTCCATCTATAGTCTCTTGTCTGATACTTGGAATGTAAGCGCCTTGTGCCAAGGGCCATCTGTTTTTTTCTGTCCTTGTACAACACCTAGTACATTGGGGTCCTGGTCCATGACTAAGGCTCCTAGGTTGCTACAGCCATCATCCCAAGCCATCAGTAACAATCACAAGCCCCTGCTACTTGACCTAATGGTAGTTGATAAATTGCATAGTCAGTTGCTTTAACTCACTTTGACTTGTTATGAAATATATTCAGAAGACCAAAGAACCATTTTCTGTCAGGTTTACTGCTAAAGCCAATAAGAATATACTATGGGGAAAAAAAGAGTCATTATGATTGTGGTCTCTGGAAGCCATCTCATGCAGTGTTGTTACGTTCACCTTACACAGATGGTCCACTCCCAAAGTTATGCATTTCAGCTGATAGTATTTATAGGATGATTTTACACATTAAACATCTCTTTACGTGACACTAAAATCCATGCCATCAGTTCAACCCAGTTTCTTATCTTGTTGCTCTGTTCCTTCCCTTCTCTTTGTTTGGATACTCATATTCCAGGTACTGGTTTGTCAGTATAACGCCTTACCTGTTGCTATGGTAAAATAATCATAGGTCATGATCCTGACAACTTTCATAACTATTTAAGCCAAAGCTTATTTCAGCTAATGCAAGATGTTATAGGACACTTAGCATAGGAGACCAGAATTATAGTAAAGATATAGACCATCCAGGTGTGGGAAATCAGTATTTCAAGATCCCCATCATGGATAAGGTCATTCAAGGTTTGTTCTGCCTTGTGCATGTCGTGGCTAATATGAATAATGTGTGTGTGTTTTCTGTCTAGTAATGATTTTAAATTTAAACTGAGTGGATTAATTTACATGTTTAAAAAACTGGTTGGTAAGTTTAAACTTTATCTTGGTATTGGGGCTCACTTTGGATAATAGATTCATTTTGAAAAACTGGGATAGACAGTATCATAGTGTGTCCCACAGTGCTATGTACATGAGGAATAAACCAGAAATTTGGAGTAGTAACGTTATAAATGAGGCCTCCATATATAAATTCAGTGTATTAATTACTACATGCTACTGTCCATCCATATTATAGGTCACCCTTACTGCTTGTTGTCACCATCTGGAAAGCTTCACCAGGCAGGAGTGGCTAGCTTCTGTGTCCCATTGTACTGGCTTGAGCAATCGTGGCCACACACCTGATTTTGCAATGTTAAAAATGTTCCTGGCACGACAAACCTGTGCAGTGCTCTTCAGGTTTGCATTGCTGTGTGATGCACCAGTAGTTGAGGTACAGCCTGTTGTTTCTTGTACATGCTGTCTTTCAGATAACCCCCTAATGGACAGTAGCTGATTTATTAAATATTGCTGTATCAGGAACCAGTATTGGTATACATGGAATCAGACACTGAGAAAGATTGTTTTGAATAACATGTGCCTTGATTAGTTATATTGTGTCACTGACCCCAGATTACATAAGAACAGCCATACTGAGTCAGACCAATGGTCTGTCTAGCCCAGTATCCTGTCTTCCAGCTGTGGTCAATGCCAGGTGCTTCAGAGGGAATGCACAGAACAGGCAATCATTGAGTGATCCTCCCCTGTCATTCACTCCCGGCATCTGGCAGTCAGAGGCGTAGGGCCACACACAGCATGGGATTGCATCCCTGACCATCTTGGGTAATAGCCACTGATGGACAGATCCTCCATGAATTTAGTGAATTCCTTTTGAACTCTTCTTGTAGTTTTGGCCTTCACAACATCCCCTGGCAACAAGTTCCACAGGTGGACTGTGCGCTATGTAAAGAAGTACTTACTTTTGTTTTATTTTAAACCTGCTACCTATTAATTTCATTGGGTGACCCCTGGTTCTTGGGTTATGTAAAAGAGTAAATAATACTTCCTTATTCACTTTCTCCACACCATTTATGATTTTTTTTAGATCTCTGTCATGTCCCCGCCTGAGTCATCTCTTTTCCAGGCTGAAAAGTCCCAATCTTTTTAATCTCTCCTCACAATGGATTACAAATGGTACTAAAGGGGAACTATCTACACAGTTTAACACATTGCCAGTTTACAGCTATTTTTGTTATACACTGAGGACAATACCATTTAGCTGTTTATTGCTAATAAGGTCAGGCAATTTCCTTTTTTAAATAATAATAATAATTTATGGAGATATCCCATCTCCTAGAACTGGAAGGGACCTTGAAAGGTCATCAAGTCCAGCCCCCTGCCTTCACTAGCAGGACCATGTACTGATTTTGCCCCAGATCCCCAAGTGGCCCCCTTAAGGATTGAACTCACAGCCCTGGGTTTAGCAGGCCAATGCTCAAACCACTGAGCTATCCCTCCCCCCCTGTTGCCTAATGAGTTGGTTATGGTAGTTGTGACAGGTTGGATCACAGAAACCCCCTTGGAGCTGTCAACTGATGTGCCAAGACTACTTCTGCCCCTGCTAGCTTGGGACTCCTGCCTGGTTGTGCCAGACACGCTTGCCGGCCACAAACACAGACACAGGTTTGAACCACGTCCCACAAACTGCAAGCTTAACTGAAAGCATCTTAAGAAGTGTTCCTGCCTTTAATACTCAGATGCTCAACTCCCAATGGGTCCAAACCCCAAATAAATCCGGTTTACCCTGTATAAAGCTTATACAGGGTAAACTCATAAATTGTTCCCCCGCTATAACTGATAAAGAGATATTCACATCTGTTTGCGCGCCCCCCCCCCCCCCAGATATTAATACATACTCTGGGTTAATTAATAAGTAAAAAGTGATTTTATTAAATACAAAAAGTAGGATTTAAGTGATTCCAAGTAGTAACAGAACAAAGCGAATTACCAAGCAAAATAAAATAAAGCACGCAAGCCTATGCCTAATACAGTAAGAAGCTGAATACAGATAAAATCTCACCCTCAGAGATGTTCCAATAAGCCTCTTTTACAGACTAGCCTCCTTCTAGTCTGGGCCCAGCAATCACTCACACCCCCGGTAGTTACTGTCCTTTGTCCCAGTTTCTTTCAGGTATCCTTTGGGGGTGGAGAGGCTAAAGAAGAAAAATGGAGGGGTCTCCCTGAGGTTTAAATAGACTTTCTCTTGTGGGTGGACACCCCTCCCTCCCCCTGTGTAGAATCCAGCTACAAAATGGAGATTTGGAGTCACACGGTCAAGTCACATGTCCATGCATGACTCAGAACTTGCAGGTAGCATTGTTCACGTGCTACCTTGAATGTCCTCAGGTAGACTTCTTATGTGGATTGAAGCCTTCCAAGATCCATTGTCCATTAAGTGTTTCTTAATTGGGCACTTAACTTGCACATTCCTTTCTCAAGAAGCTGACCAAATGCTTTACTAAGGCTACTTAGAAATCAAGCAAGTACACAGCCAATATTCATAACTTCAAACACAAAAATGATACGTGCATACAAATGGGATGAATAGATTCAGTAGATCATAACCTTTACAGAGATATGTTACATGGCACATGTAGCATAAAACATATTCCAGTTATGTCATAGATACATTCATAAACATATTTCTGTGAACCCTGTTTTCTCTTGCCTTCATATTATTTACTGCAATTAATTCATTAATTTTTACTTCTTCTAGTGATGGTCCTTATGTAAATTCCACATGTGGGATATGCGCACACACTATGCACTTGAGTTCAGGATTTTTTAGCAAGCAGTGTCCATTAGTCTGCATATGTGCCGTAGCTCTCCTCGTAACTCTCCTCATGCTCCAAACCATAGCAGAGAGATCAAGGGTCAAGCTATATCTGAGTAGAGACTTTCAAAATGGATTTCTGGTTATATTAGCCTTTGCTGCCAGCTAGCTCACATTTCCCACCCCTTCCCCGGAGGGATGAGGGCTCGTTCCACCAGAGCACAAGCAACCTCTGCCACATCTCTGAGAGACGTGCCTGTACTAGAGATACGTAGGGCAGCCACCTGGAGATCCTTGCATAAAGCATTATGCTTTGGTCCAGTCTTCTGCTGCAGATCCAACTGTGGGGACAGTAGTATTACAGTCAGCTACCACTTTTGTGTGCTCGCATCCACTTCCTGTTTGACCACTGTTTGTTAATCTCCTACCTGTGAAATACATATAGGGACCACCACTCAAATAAAAAATGGTGATTACCTTACCTGTAACTGAATGTGCTGGAAGATGTGTGGTCCCGATCTGTATTCCACTGCTCATGCTCCAGCCCCTCTACTGAGGATTATCTGGATTTGTGGCAAGAGGAGGAACTGGAGAGGTCTCTGTCCACAGTGTCCCTTATATCCTCGGTTCAGAGCTCAAAGAGAGCTACGGCGCCTGTGTCTACCAACAGACATGGCTTGCTAAAAAAAATTCTGACCTCAGGTGCATGGTGCTCATGTATATCCCATGTGTGGAATCAGGGCCGGCTCTAGGTTTTTTGCAGCCCCAAGCAAAAAACATTTTGGCTGCCCCCTGTCCCAGCCCTGGGCTCCTCGCCGTGCCCCCCTGCTGCCCCAGCCCTGGGCTCTCCCCACCCACCCACACCCCCTGCCGCCCCAGCTCTGGGCTCCCTCATCCCCCCCACACACCTCCTGCCGCCCTAGCCCTGGGCGCTCTCTCTCGCCTCTCTCCCCCACCTGCACCCTTCTGCTGCAGCCCTGGGTCACTGGTCACTCGCTCCCACGGCGGGTCATTCAGTATGAATTTTAGATCTGCACAGAACACAGACAGGATTGGTTCCCATATGGTTACAGAACTGCAGTAAAGTGGAACAATTTTCAGCTTGTGTGATTGGAGGATATCTGGATGCATATTATAAGACTGTCCTTCATAAATGAGGAAAAGTTGAGGTGTCTTTATTATTCTTTTCTTCCACTCTTTCTTTCTATGGGGAATTTGCCAATGCAATATCACTGTCTTCCTTTTAAACAAACAAACCAAAAAGGCAATGACTGTTGAAAATAGCAATTCCAGTCCTAATAACCACTGGAAAGCATTTCTTGCTCAATTTTATCCTACTTTTTCTACAGCAAGTTACAGTGGATCAGTATATTTGATTTGGGAGAAATGAAGTAACAGCTGCCCAAACTGAGCTTGAGCACTCCAGAATTTTGAGGTGTTCAAATCTGGAAGGCAGGTGCTGGGGGGGAGGGGGGGAAGGGGGCTGTGGCTCCGCGGGGCAGCACAGCAGCATGTATGCAGCAGTGTGTCTGGCGCTGCGCGGAGCCAGACATGCTGGTCTGAGTGGCACAGTAAGGGGGCTGGGGGGTTGAATGGGGCAGAGGTTCGGGGGGGCAGTCAGGGGACAGGCAGCAGTTAGATAGGCATGGGAGTCCCGGGGATTTGTTGGGACAGGTAGGGGGTGGGGTTCTAGGGGGGGAAGTTGGGGCGGTCTCAGCAGGGGGCAGTTGGGGACAAGGAGAAGGGAGGCTTAGATAGGGGGTGGAGTCCTGGGAGGCAGTTAGGGGCAGGGGTCCCAGGAGGGAGTGATCAGGGGCCAGGGTGCAGGGGGGTTGGATAGGTTGGGGTTTCTGTGGGGGGGCAGTCGGAGGGAGTGGATGGGGGCAGGGTGGGGCTACCCTCCCTCCCCGTGGAGTGTCCTGTTTTTTGAATGTTAACATATGGTATCCCTGCTCACAGTGCAGCTCTCCATTCACTGCAGCATGAGGTCTCAGCTATCTCACTCCTTCCCCCTCTTTCCTGTTGGTAGTGGCCAAGGGAATGCTGGGAAATGTAGTTCTTTCCCTGCTCCAGGGCTGGCTCTATAGGCAGGGAGCTAACCAAGGAACTACAGCTCCCAGGGCCCCCTGTTGGTTCTCAGCTCCCAGGCTGGATCCCTGCCGCCCCTGCAAATGGGCTGTCCCAAGCACGTGCTTGCTTTGCTGGTGCCTAGAGCCGCCCCTGTGTGGAATGCAGAGGGGGACCACACATCTCAAAGAACCTCCAGATACAGGTAAGTAATCTCCATTTGTGTTGATTAAATAGCTTTGCAATGGTCATGCATATAGTAGCTTGTGTACTTGTTTTTCAGTAGCCAGGCCCTTATTACCATGAACTATGGGTTCTGAATCTGTTTCTGCTGCCTGATGGGCATTCACCCACGAAAGCTTATGCTCCAATACTTCCTTTAGTCTTAAAGGTGCCACAGGATCCTCTGATATTTTTTCATATTACCCCTGTTCCAAATAGGCATTCCAGAGTTGAATAATCCTGAAATGTAACCAATAATTCCATCTAGACTTTGGAGTCTCCTGTTTTGAAAGATTCCAGCTCGTGGGATGATCTCTTGCCTGGCTACTGGCTCATGTGCACATTCCTGATAAGAAGCTATCATATTAGTTAATAAAGAAGTATACAGTAATGATACATTTGCTTTTACACAATAACCAAATTAAGCCATATTCCAAAGAGAGAGATTTAGAACTACGCATGTATGCATGAACTCACTCTGCTTAATAATATACAGTTTAAATAACAATTAGACCAGGTCCAGCTAGTGGTTTTTATAATGTTTCTATACACGCAATTGTCCATATATGGTAGATTGAAGTTCTCATGGGTTGATAGGATTGTTGCTATGGCCCACCTTTGGAACAGTCTCTAGGAGGAACTGCTTCAGTGTTCCAGATCCCCTAGGGTCTCTCACTTCCTCCAGGGTAAGCCATGCGGCTTTACCACCTGCATAACCTGGACCTCTGGGTCTGCAGCCCTCTTGCTTCACACCATGAGCTCAGTTTAGTGAGTTCAACTGAGACAGACCCTGTTGGAGATTTGGATGCGCTTCAGGGATTAATGCACCTCGCCTCACATCTGCAGTGACTCTCACAGCGTTGTCAAAACAGTAGGGCTTATTAGTCATGTGGAACACAGCACAGGAAATCTTTAGGTTCTTCTTCAAGGAGAGTCCCTGTGGGTGCTCCACTTCAGGTGATTGTGCACCCCTGCACTTGTAATCGGAGATTTGTAGTAGCAGTGCCTGGTTGGGTTGCACATGCACTGTCCCTGTCTCGCGCTGCCTCAGGTGGTTACATACCGCAGTGCTCCTTTCCTTCTCTACTGCCTTTGGCTTCAGTCAGAGCACTTAGCAGCACCCCTGTACCTAACCCTAAATAGCATAGTTATTCAGTTAAGAGTTAGTTGTCTATTAGCTTATAGTTAACTTTCCTTCCTTGTTTATTTTACTTACCTTTTTATGAAAAAAAAAATCTCTCCTATTAGGCAATTGTTTCAGTTGTTAGTGACCCTTTAGAGTAGAGTAGTTGTTCTCCCTTGCAAGCCTGACTCACCACCCCCTTGGACAACGGTCTCCCACTGCAGCCTCTGATGGAGACTCCGCTTTATTGGCTCAGGCAAAAGAGCACTCTGCCAAGAAGGCAACTAAAAAGCAGGCTCCAACTTCTCCTTCCCAGGAATCTCCCAAGAAATAGCATTCCCCAACTCTGCATACCCTGTTGGTACCGACCGCCCCGGGACCTTCCACAGCCAAGATAGTGGGATCATCTGGTACAGCGAGTACCACAAGAGCAAAAGGCCCTAAGCGGGCTAGCTCAGACAAGGGCAACAAAGGGAAATTGAAATCCTCTGCCTTGGCACCGTTGGAGACTACGAGACACTTGGGACATCTACAGACCATGGTGCCATCTTCTATTGGCATAACCCATATGGTGCAATCCTCAGCACCGGCAATCATACCATAGCCGACGGTAACACCCGGAACACCTTCAGTGGCACCAATGCTCCCAATATCGCAGCAATTCCTGCGCCATAAAGACTTGCTAGTCTCCTCAATGCCGGAATCTCCTCTTCTTGTTACTGACATTCCAGCTCGATCGGTACCGAGCTATCTCACCACGCTGCCCCTCCCTTCTTGAGTGATTAAGATTACAATGACGAAGGAGAAATCTGCTTCTCACACCACTCTTTTCCCCCCCATCCACACATCTACCAGACTAGGTCCATCACAGCAAAGGGGTTATCATACAGGGTCTGAACCTCAGAGCTGGTGTGGGCACCCGTGGATGCCATCGTTGCTTTTTCCACCACAGTGGCCTTACCGGAACCCATGGGTCAGCATACCTCCCAGAACATCACAAACCTCCCAGTTCACCCAAGGTGAGGTCACAACATTTCCCTTCACCTTCGGTACCGGGACCCTCTGAGTCCCCAGAAGAGGCAGTTGGGGAGGTGGAGGAGTTTTCAGACCAGGAAGTTGCACCAGCAGCAAATTTCTCATCCTCTTCCCTGGATGAAACCATCATACCCCCATCTCTCACTGCAGGGGATGACTTTAAACAAGTTCAGGAGCTCTTTAAGAGAGTGGTGGACTCATTGGATGGTTTTACTAGAGGAAGTGGCTGACTCCCAACATAAGTTCCTAGATATTTTGCATACATCAACTTCTTCCAAAATTGCTTTACTAATTAATGATGCACTCATGGAACTGGCAAAAGCCATGTGGCAGACCCCGGCAACAATCCCACCCATCTGTAAATGGTTGGACAAAAAGTATTGTGTGTCCTCTAAGGGAATGGAATTCCTTTTCTCGCATCCCACACAAAACTTTCTGGTGGTTGAGGCAGTGAATAAATGGGCAGACAACACCACTCCAGCACCACCCCGTATGATAGGGACGGGCAGAGACTAGACCTCTTCGGTCGTAAGGCCTACTCATCAGTGACTTTACAATTCAGGATTGCCAACTACGAGGCATTACTGGCTAAGTACAACAACACAAATTTCTCAAAACTGTCAATTTATTTAATTCCTGCTGGAAGAAAAGAGAGAACAATTGAGGGCCATCATTTCTGAGGGTCATCTGCTTGCAAGAACAGCATTACAAGCTTCATTGGATTCCACAGACACCATGGCGCAGTCTGTTCCCACAGCTGTAGTCATGCGACACGCATCCTGGCTACAGGTCTGTGGTTTTCCCAGAGTAATACAATTGACGGTCAAGGATCTTCTGTTTGAAGACCCTAAACTATTTGCAGCCAAAACTGATGAGTCCCTTGAAGTTCCTGAGCATATACATACCTATGAACAAGAAAAAACAGGGCAAGTACTATGCATCACAAAGATTTTGGTCTGCGCCTTACACACAATCTCACAGGCAATATGACCCACAAAGACAGAAACAGAGACCTGCAAGATGATGACAGCTTCTGCCCCAGCCTTCGAGATCCCAGCAACTTCTCTCAAGACAACAATTTTCAAGTTTTTGTCAAGGGTCTGAGAGTCCCACAGTTTCAAGTGCTGGAAACACCTGCTACCTGCCATCCATTTGGAGACCATCTGACCCCATTTAACCCAGCCTCACAAACCATCACGTCAGACAGATGGGTATTAGAGATAATCAAGATTGGCTCCTCCATCCCCACACCCACCCTCCCTCCCAGTCCTCCTTCAGGGATCCCTCTCATAAACATCTTCTGCGACAGGAATTAAACCATCTCATACACCTAGGAGCAGTAGAACCAGTACCAATACAACACGGAGGGGATTCTGTTCACATTACTTCCTAACCCAGAAAAAACTGGAGGATGGAAGCCCATTCTTGAGTTAAGAAAACTCAACAAATTCATGAAGACCCAATGCTTCAGGGTGGTCACATTAGCAACCATAATTCCAGCACTGGAAAGAGGGTACTGGTTCTCAGCCCTTGACTTCCAGGATGCATATTTTCACAAATCAATACATCCCTCAGACAGGAGGTTCCTCTGGTTTCTTCTAGGAGCAGACCACTTTCAGTACAAAGTATTGCCCTTTGGACTATCCACTGCCCCATGGGTATTTTCAAAAGTCTTCACGGTAGTGGCATCTCCCCTCCGCACACAAGGGATCATACTGAAAGCATCAACTCGACGAGGGGCACCAGAAGCTACTCAAAACACATCTTCTGCGATGACTGGCCAAACTGGACAGTCACTACGCAAGAGGATAAATGGACACAAGTCAGATATCAGGAATGGCAATATACAAAAACCTGTAGGAGACCACTTCAACCTCCCTTGCCACACAATAGCAGATGTAAAGGTAGCCATCTTACAGCAAAAAAACTTCAGGACCAGACTCCAAAGAGAAACTGCTGAGCTCCAGTTCATTTGCAAATTTGACACCATCAGATCAGGATTAAACAAAGACTGTGAATGGCTATCCAACTACAGAAGCAGTTTCTCCTCCCTTGGTGTTCACACCTCAACTGCTAGCAGAGCACCTCACCCTCCCTGATTGAACTAACCTCGTTATCTCCATACTGATTTATACCTGCCTCTGGAAATTTCCATTACTTGCATCTGAAGAAGTGAGGTTCTTACCCACGAAAGCTTATGCTCCCAATACTTCTGTTAGTCTTAAAGGTGCCACAGGACCCTCTGTTGCTCAAAACACAGTAGCTCTTTTCACACGTATAGGCCTACAAATAAATGCACAAAAATCAATATTGATGGATCCCCCTGGGGTGCAGCCTGGGACTGTGAGACCGTTGTGTCCCCTGAACTCTCTCCAGCCTGGGCTGTCTCTCACAATGCCTTGTTAGTGACCAGCAGCAAACCCCTCCAGGCGCTGTGATCACTCAGCACAACCGCATGTGGAGCCCCTCACCTAGCTAGATTGCATGAATGCTCCCAGAGCCACTCATGAATCACCTAGAGAAAGGCACCAGAGCCATATCCCCCCAACTCCCAGCACAGTACCCCAGGAATATACCGTCTTGCTCTGCTCAACCTGAGCAGATTTACCAACCACTTCATACAAATGCACTGGAAAAGATAAACAAACACATTTATTGAGTATAAAAGGTAGATTTTAAGTGATATTAAATGATAGGCAAAAAGCCAGGGTTAGTTACTGGGGAAAAAAAGAAAATATAGCCACATGGTCTAAACTCTCAACCCTATTAGACTGGGCAACATCTAGATTAAGCAGTTTCTCTCACCCTACTGGATATTTCAGTCCTTAACATACAGGTTTGCTCCTTAAACCTGGGGCAATCTCCTCTGTTGGAATCTTGTCATCGTCTTAGTTGCTTGCAGCGTGGTGGGGGGGGAGGGGGGCAGGAGAAAAAGCCAAGCATATGGCCACTCTGTCTGTTTTATACCCTCAGTCCATGTGCTTGGAAAACACAAGTCCAGGCATGTCTGGGGCATTGCTGAGTCTCCCAGCAAGGTTGAGCAATTCCCATCCGGTGGCCCCATGCAGGTGAGTCATTGCATTGTAGCTCCCTTGCTGGACAATGGTTGTTGATGGGGTTGATTGATACTCCGCTCTGGTGTTGGTTACTTTCCTTGCTGTTGCCTCTGGGAAGCTAATATCTGGGTGATTCCACAATTTACAGCATGTTTTAGTGACAACCATACAACACAATTCTCATAACTTCATATGCATTAATGATATACATATATGGATAGAGAAATGACTTTCAGCAGATCATAACCTTTCCCGATACCTTACAAGGCCTGCTTTATATGTAAGATCACAATTACCGTATATACTCGTTCATTAGCCTCTTCGTTTATAAGCCAACCCCCCCAAGATGGTTAGGTAAAAATAGCAAAAACTGTATGACCCTCTCATAAGCCGACCCTGTATTTCAGGGCTTGGCAAACTTTGGCTCCTGGCCCATCAGAGTAAGCTGCTGGCGGGTCAGGACATTTTGTTTACTTGGAGCATCTGCAGGCATGGAGCCCCTCAGCTCCCTGTGGCTGCGGTTCGCTGCTCCCATTGGCTGGGTTCCATGCCTGCAGATGCTCCAGGTAAACAAAACGACAATGTATTAGATATTCAATTAAATGATTCCATAGAGTTTAAAATCATCAAATTTTGGTGTAGACCTGTTTATAAACTGACCCCTGCTCTTTGATGCATCACTTTTTTACCAAAAATATTCAGCTTATGAACGAGTATATACGGTATATAAAAAGAATATGTGGGTTCCAGGATGCTCCCCCAAGGTATAGAGTGTCACAGATACCTGTGCAGAAACTGGAATTCATCACCGCCTACCTCAATTCTCCAGAGGCTACAGTCTTTCTACCCTGCCAATGGTTCACAACTTTACTCAGTCTGATCTCCATGACATTACACAGTCCTTAGACATTGGCTAGCACTTGCCTACAACTGTTGGGCTGCGTGTCCCCAATGATGTTCGTTGTCAAATACGCAAGTCTACACATGAGATGCCTGCAAGCCTGGCTCTGGACAGTCTAGGTTCCACACAGACACAGCATAAGCAAACATCTCACGATGCCAAACAAAGTAAAAGACTCCCTATAGTGGTGGACATGACCAAACAATGTTTGTGCAGGAATCCCCTTTATACAGAACCCTCCAACAATTATAATCACTATGGTGGCTTCCCTACTAGGTTGGGGGGCATCCTTGCATACTCACACTGTCCAAGGCCATTGGTCCCCATCAAAATCCCTCCTACATATAAACCTACTGGAGCTACAGGTGATTCACAATGTATGCTCCTATTTCCTACCTATGATCAGGAACAAAACCATAAAGATCCTCACAGACAATGTCGCTTGCATGTTCTATATAAACTAGTAAGTGGGGGCACGTTCACACTCCGTGTGCACAGAGGCCATGCTACTTTTGACCTGGTGCATCAGTCACAACATCAACATCTCAGCCTCCTACCTACCAGGATGTCAGAACACCATGATAGATGCGCTAAGCAGAAAATTCTCCAAGATGAGTGGGAGATGGATGCCTGAGTACTACAGAATATATTCAGAGGGGGTTCCCAACTATAGACCTCTTCGCGACGACACAAAACGCCAATGTCCACAGTTCTGCTTCAGAGCAGGATTGGGTCCCCGTTCCCTGGATAATGCCTATCTTATCAAATGGGATGCACCCCTACTGTACACGTTCCCTCGGATCCCTCTTCTCTCACAGATAATACACAAGATCAGATGAACAATTCCAAAGTCATCTTGATAGCCCCCACGTGACCCCAGCAAATGTGATTACCTAACCTCCTAAAGATGGTGCATGTCCACCACTCTTCCTCTTCTACCTCATCTCCTTTTACAAGATGTGGGTCAGGGTCACCACCCAAACCTGACAAGACTGCCTCAAGGCATGGTTACTCCATGCTACTCAGAGGAAGTAAGGGACATTCTGTTAAATAGTTGTAGACCAACTATGCGACATACATATCTACAGAAATGGAGGTGATTCACTACGGTGTGCCAAAATAAACAAATCATGACAGTCTTCTCTGCTTTACCTTTGGTGCTGGACTATATATTGGAACTTAAGAAATCAGGTCTCTCCATGAGCTTCATCAGAGTACACCTCGCAGCTATCACAGCATTCCCCCGTAAGGTGGATGAGTTATCCATTTTTGCTCACCCACTCACCAAGCATTTTCTTAAAGGCCTCTGTAACATCTACCCTGAAATACAAATCCCTACGCCATCATGGGGCCTTTAGTCTCTTGTTAAGGGATCTCACCAGACCACTATTTGAATCACTAGAGACATGTTCACTACTCCACCTTTCAATGAAGGTGGCCTTCCTTGTCACCATCATGTCCACCAGATAGGTGAGGGAGCTAGGGGCCCTCATGGCACACCCGCCATACACACTATTCTTCAAAAATAAAGTTGCCTTAAGACCTCTCACCTAAGGTGCCTCCTCATTCCATCTGAATCAGCCCATTCATCTCCCATCGTTCTTCCCGAAATCCCATGGGAATAAATGAGAAGCAGCACTCCATACCCTGAACATCCGAAGGGCACTAGCCTTTTGCATCAAGAGAACAAAGACTTTTAGAAAGTCACCAAAATTATTCCTCTCCATCTCAAAAGGAGATGCAATATCTAAACAGAGACTGGCTAAGTGGATCTCTGGATGCATTGACTTCTGTTCTCATCAACAACAGCTTCAACTCCCACCGGAACCAGCACATACTCCACCAGAGCTCTATCTGCTTTGATAATGTCCCCATTATGGACATCTGCAAAGCAGCAACCTGGGCGTTAGCCTATACATTCACACAATAGTGTGCATTGCAGCAGCATTCAGCATCAGATGCTCTATTTGGACTTACCGTCTTATTATCCACCACAATTGCATCTCCAAAGCCCCTCCCTTCCACTGAGAAGCACTGCTCTACAGTCACCTTAAGTGGAGCACTAACAGGGATTTTCCTTGAAGTAGTGAGGGTTCCTCACCCTGTGCAGTAACGGAGGTTCTTCAAGTGATTGTCATGTGCATTCCAATAGGTGTGCACACGCTGCGTGCATGATCATCAGAAGGCTTTTCCCCTAGCGGTACCCATCGGGTCGGCTGTGGAGACCCTTGGAGTGGGACCTTTATGGCTGACCTGCCGCCTGCTCAGTTCCTTCTTACCGCCAGTGACGGTCATTGGAGCATCTCAGCCTCTTGCATTCACAATTGCCTACCTAATGGTTCCCTTTTCTTAGTTGTTAGTTTGTTAGATAATAGTTCGTAGTTAGTTGGACTTACTTTGGGAGGCTTCCCCCCCACCCTAGTTTCCCCAGGCACCGGGACATGCCTCGGTCGCAGGGGTTTAAGGCATGCGAGAGGTGTGCAAAACCTATGCCCACAGGCAATCCACACGCTGCCTGTCTCAAGTATTTAGGAGAGGGCCATCAGACAGGTAAGTGCCTAATTTTCAGGAGCTTTAGACCCAGGACTAAGAGAGAGCAGGACTATCATTTGAAGCTCCTCCTGATGGAGTCGGCTCTCCGCCCACAGCCGGCACCGGAAGCGGCACAGCCATCATCGGTGCACAGTGTCCCGGCCTCGGTGCGGGATGTCCTACTCTATCCCTAGTCATGGACGCCTTGGCGCTCGATTGGGGAGGGTACCTGGGCAATATCAGAACCCAAGGCCAATGGTCCCATGCAGAACTATCACTGCCCATCAATGTAAGGGAGCTGAGGGCAGTTTGTCTGGTATGTCAAGCGTTCCAGGCCTGCCTGCAGGGTGCATGGGTGTTGGTGCTGACGGACAACACTGCAGCAATGTTCTATATAAACAGACATGATGGTGCTCGTTCCTCTCCCTTGTGCCAGGAAGACCTCAAGCTGTGGGATTTTTGCATCACGCACTCGATACACCTAGAGGCGTCGCACCTTCCGGGAGTGCAAAACCAGCTAGCTGATCACCTCAGCCGCTCCTTTCATGGTCACGAATGGTCCCTCACGCTGGACATCGCGCATTCGATTTTCCAGAGGTGGAGCTCTCCCCACATAGACCTGTTCGCGACGTGGAGCAACAGGAAGTGCCAGTGGTTCTGCTCTTTCCCCTTTTTCTCGGCCCAGGCTCCATCGCGGATGCCTTTCACCTTTCATGGACGAGTCACCTGCAGTACGCGTGCTGCCCCCCAGGATGGACCCGGCTGAGGGGTCCTGTTCTCTGTACCTAAAAGCTCTGTTTTAGACCATGTTCCTGTCATCTCATAAACCTCTGTTTTACTGGCTGGTTAAGAGTCACATCTGAATGTGAAGTGGGGATGCAGGACCTTCTGGCTTCCCCAGGACACCGCCTGGGCGGACTTGCTGTGGGAAGCGCATGGAGGGGCAGAGGATGCTGAATGCTCCAAAGGTCAGACCCTGGAAGGTGGAAGCCATGTGAGCTCCTTGCCCTGAAGACAGTCTGCTCACAGAGAGGAGACTTCACCAGAGTCCTGACTGGCTTTGTAGGGATCAGTTCCAGAGCATCACCCAGGGACTCCGTGACACTGACAGGTACCACTAAGGGAAAAACCTTCTGATGATTGTGCACGCGTCGCACACACACCTATTGGAATGGACATGAGGAACACATCTTGAAGAACAACAGTTACGAGAGGTAAGTAACTGTTTTTTCTTCGAGATGTATCCCCTTGTGGGTGCTCCACTGCCCACCCTCCTCCCCTCTACTTCAGAGCTTTCACACTAGATACTCTGCAGTAGAGAAGGAACTGGGTGTGGGGTTCATCGCACAGCACTAGCTAACTGCCTGAGGTGGCGTGAGATGGGAACAGCGCATGTGCGACCCAACCAGGCACTGCTACTACAAATCTCTGATTACAAGCGCAGGGCGCACAATCCCCTAAAGTGGCGCACCCACAGGGACA
This sequence comes from Trachemys scripta elegans, assembly GCF_013100865.1. NCBI lineage: Eukaryota > Metazoa > Chordata > Testudines > Emydidae > Trachemys > Trachemys scripta. The sequence goes on from NC_048310.1 coordinate 529,970, forward strand.
ACCATCTCGAAGAACCTCAGATACTGCACAGGATGACCCCTCTTAGCACAGAGAAAAGAAGGTTAAAGCATAATGCAGCCTGGTCAGCCCAGAGCCCAGCCAAGCTGTAGTGAATCCCTTGGGTCAAGCTCTCTTTCCTTCTGACCTCCTTAGTCAGACTCCCAGGGAGATCCCTGACTCCTCCCAGCAGCCAACTCTTATCCCCACCTCACCTCTCCCAGGCCTTTATTGTCCAGCTGGGGAAATGCTGTTCAGCCTCCCTAAGGAGAGGTGGGGAATCCCTACACCTCTGGGGCACTGGTTGCTGAGTGTCAATGCCTGAGCCAGGGGTCGGCAACCTGCGGCACAGGTGCCAAACACGGCGCGCGAGACGATTCTGAGTGGCACGCTGCCGCCCGGTGAGAGCAGGGGGAGGGGCCGGAATGCACCACGCTGGGGGAAGAAG
>NC_048310.1:530750-563689 GCF_013100865.1 Trachemys scripta elegans
CTGTGGGGGCAGGAGGCAGAAGCTTGGTCCTGCGGCAGCCAAGCTTCCCCCCTCCCCCATTTCTTCGCACAACGTGGTGCATTCCGCCCCCCCACCCCCCCGAGGAGCAGAGCCGAGCGCGGCGTGCTCGCTGCTCCGTAGAGCTGGCAGAGAGAGATAGGGACGGGCCTGGGGGAAGGGGGTGGAACAGGGCATATCCCTCCCAGCCCCCTGCCCTGAGACGCTCAGGTCAGGGGGCTGGGAGCACCCCCACGAGCTGAGCACCCCAGCCTTCTGCCCTGCACCCGCCCACCCCAACACACACCCATCCCTCTGCCCTGCACCCTCACAGCCCCAGCCCTCTGACCTGAACCCCCCCACACACCCAACCTTCTGCCCTGCACCCCTCACACTTCCTAGCCCTCTACCCTGACCTCAAGTTGCTCCCAACACCCAGCCTTCTGCCCTTCACCCCCCCACCCCCTCAGCCCTCTGCCCTGACCTCGAGTCCCCCCCCCACACCCAGGCCTCTGCTCTGAACCCCCCACCCAGCGGGCTGAGCAGGCTGGCGGCGTAAGATCAGGATTTTTATTTAATTTTAAATGAAGCTTCTTAAACATTTTGAAAACCTTGTTTACTTTACATACAATAGTTTAGTTATATAATATACACTTAGAGAGAGACCCCCTTCTAAAAAAACGTTAAAATGTATTACCGGCACTTAAAGGAATAAATGAAGACTCGGCACACCACTTCTGAAAGGTTGCCGACCCCTGGTCGGAGCAATTGGATTTGCCATTGTCCTCTCAGGTGCTCCATTGATATGGGGCCTAAGGCCCAGACAGCTGGGCACCATTCACACATGTACCTTAGTTCGCCCTGAGAGCAAACAGCCCTTTCCACTCACTAGGTAACAGTGCAGCATATAGTGGAAACAGGCACCCACAGGCTTCATAAAAATATTACAAAAAATTCCCACTTCATCACGTCTCTTTTTTTAAACATCTAACAAAATCATCCAAAGCACAAGACTTGGTGGCGATGTGGGGACTTCAACTACCCAGACATCTGTTGGGGGAAATAACACAGCAGGGCACAGATTATCCAATACGTTCTTGGAATGTATTGGAGAAATTTTTGTATTTCAGAAGGTGGAGATGGCTACTAGGGGAGAGGCTGTTCTAGATTTGGTTTTGACAAATAGGGAGGAAATGGCTGAGAATTTGAAAGTGGAAGGCAGCTTGGGTGAAAGTGATCATGAAATGATAGAGTTCATGATTCTAAGGAATGGCAGGAGGGAGAACAGCAAAATAAAGACTTTAGCTAACTCAGGGAGTTGGTAGGTAAGATCCCATGGGAAGCAAGTCTAAGGGGAAAAACAATAGAAGACAGTTGGCAGTTTTTCAAAGAGACATTAAGGGCACAAGAGGAAACTATCCCACTGCACAGGAAAGATAGGAAGTATGGCAAGAGACCACCCTGGCTTAACCAGAAGATCTTCAATGATCTAAAAATCAAATACATTAGAAGCAAGAGGAAGACCAAAGACAGGGTAGGGCTGTTACTCAAAGAGCGGGGAGGGGGAATAATAACAGAAAATGTGGAAATGGCAGGGGTGCTTAATGACTTTGTTTCAGTTGTCACCAAGAAGGTTGGTGGTGATTGGACGTTTAACACAGTAAATACCAGTGAAAATGAGGTAAGCTCAGAGGAGGCTGAAATAGGGAAAGAACAAGTTAAAAATTACTTGGACAAATTAGATGTCTTCAAGTCACGAGGGCCTGATGAAATGCATCCTAGAATACTCAAGGAGCTGACTGAGGAGATATCTGAGCCATTAGTGATTATCTCTGAGAAATCATGGAAGACGGGAGAGATTCCAGTAGACTGGAAGAGGGCAAATATAGTGCCCACCTATAAAAAGAGAAATGAGAAGAAGCTTTCCTGGACTCCTTTCCCCCTCATATTAGTCTCCCAGGGGATCCCTCCCATCAGTTCCCTGAGGGAGTCAAAGTCTGCTTTTCTGAAGTCCAGGGTCCATATTTTGCTGCTCTTCTTTCTTCCTTGTGTCAGGATCCTGAACTCGACCCTCTCATGGTCACTGCCTCCCAGGTTCCCATCCACTTTTGCTTCCCCTACTAATTCTTCCTGGTTTGTGAGCAGCAGGTCAAGAAGATCTCTGCCCCTAGTTGGTTCCTCCAGCACTTGCACCAGGAAATTGTCCCCTACACTTTCCAAAAACTTCCTGGATTGTCTGTGCACCGCTGTATTGCTCTCCCAGGAGATATCAGGGTGATTGAAGTCTCCCATGAGAACCAGGGACTGTGATCTAGTAACTTCTGTTAGTTGCCAGAAGAAAGCCTCGTCCACCACATCCCCTGGTCTGATGGTCTATAGCAGACTCCACAATGACATCACCCTTGTTGCTCACACTTCTAAACTTAATCCAGCGACTCTCAGGTTTTTCTGCAGTTTCATACTGGAGCTCTGAGCAGTCATACTGCTCTCTTACATACAATGCAAATCCCCCACCTTTCCTGCCCTGCTTGTCCTTCCTGAACAGTTTATATCTATCCATGACAGTACTCCAGTCATGTGCTTTATTCCACCAGGTCTCTGATTCCAATCACATTATAATTCCTTGACTGTGCCAGGACTTCCAGTTCTCCCTGCTTGTTTCCCAGGCTTCTTGCATTTGTGTATAGACATTTAAGATAACTCGCTGAGCATCCTGCATTCTCAGTATGAGGCAGGAGTCCTCCTCTCTTGCGCTCTTCTGCTCGTGCTTCCTCCCGGCATCCCACTTACCTCGAGGCTTTGGTCTCCTTCCCCCAGTGAACCTAGTTTAAAGCCCTCCTCACTAGATTAGCCAGCCTGCTTGTGAAGATGCTCTTCCCTCTCTTCGTTAAGTGGAGCCCATCTCTGCCTAGCACTCCTTTTTCTTGGAACACCATCCTGTGGTCAAAGAATCCAAAGCCTTCTCTCCGACATCACCTGCGTAGCCATTCATTGACTTCCATGATTTGACGGTCTCTACCCGGGTCTTTTCCTTCCACAGGGAAGATGGACAAGAACACCATAGCTCAGTGGTCTGCGCATTGGCCTGCTAAACCCAGGGTTGTGAGTTCAATCCTTGAAGGGGCCACTTGGGCATCTGGGGCAAAATCTGTACTTGGTCCTGCTAGTGAAGGCAGGGGGCTGGACTTGATGACCTTTCACGGTCCCTTCCAGTTCTAGGAGATGGGATATCTCCATTAACTATTATTATTATACCACTTGTGCCTCAAACTCCTTTATCCTTCTTCTCAGAGCCACGTAGTCTGCAGTGATCCGCTCAAGGTCATTCTTGGCAGTATCATTGGTGCCCACGTGGAAAAGCAGGAAGGGATAGCCATCCGAGGGCTTGATGAGTCTCAACAGTCTCTCCATCACATCGTGAATCCTAGCTCCTGGCAAGCAGCAGACTTCTCAATTTTCCCGGTCGGGACGGCAGAAAGATGACTCAGTCCCCCTGAGGAGAGAGTCCCCAACCACCATCACCCTCCTCCTCCTCTTGGGAGCAGTGGTCATGGAACCCCCATCCCTCGGACAGTGCATCTCATGCCTTCCAATCGGTGGAGTCTCCTTCTGCTCCCTTCCCTCTGATGTATCATCTAGTCCACTCTCCGCATTAGTGCCTGTGGAGAGAACATGAAAATGGTTGCTCACCTGTATCTGCTTTGCTGGTACATGGACGCTCCCCTTTCTTCTTCTGGAGGTCACATGCTGTCAAATTTCTTCACCGTCCTTCTGTCCCCGCTGCACAGCCTGCTGTGATTCTTCAGAATGTTGTGCCTGTAGAAGCATATCCTGACATCTGTCTTATGCAATGCAATGTTGATACTTGTTTCTCCAGACCTTGAACCTTCTCTTCCAATATGGAGACCAGTTTGCACTTTGTACAGACAAAGTCGCTTCTGTCCTGTGGAAGAAAGACAAACATGGCACATCCTGTGCAGGTCACAACAACTGATCACTCACCGTCCATATTACCTAAGAGCTTTCTCAGCTGTTGCAGTAACTACTCAGAGAAGCCTGCAAGATGAAAGCATCTGTGGGCTGTCCCCAGGCAAACTCCCTCTGTTAGCCTCTTCACTGTTCGCCGCTCAGCTGGTTCGCTGCTGACTGCCTTTTTATAACAGTCAGGCCCACTCAAGGCCCACCTGGAACAAAGCACTCCCAATTCACACTTTTCAAACAATCAAGAACACGGTCAAACTGACAAACTGTCCCCGCAACAGACACTCAGATACTCGCCAACACAGCCCCCCAATGCAGCACGTAGCATACCTCCTCTCGGACAGATCCCAGGCAAACTCCCTCTGTTAGCCTCTCCGCTGTTTGCCGCTGGCTTTATTTTAAAGAATCCTTATTGAGGTTGCAGGAAAAAAACATCCCAATGTGTAGAAAGAATAGTAAATATGGCAGGCGACCAGCTTGGCTTAACAGTGAAATCCTTGCTGATCTTAAACACAAAAAAGAAGCTTACAAGAAATGGAAGATTGGACAAATGACCAGGGACGAGTATAAAAATATTGCTCAGGCATGCAGAAATGAGATCAGGAAGGCCAAATCACACTTCGAGTTGCAGCTAGCAAAAGTTGTTAAGAGTAACAAGAAGGGTTTCTTCGGATATGTTAGCAACAAGAAGAAGGTCAAGGAAAGTGTGGGCCCCTTACTGAACGAGGGAGGCAACCTAGTAACAGAGGATGTGGAAAAAGCTAATGTACTCAATGCTTTTTTTGCCTCTGTCTTCACGAACAAGATCAGCTCCCAGACTGCTGCTTTGGGCAGCACAGCATGGGGAGGAGGTGACCAGCCCTCTATGGAGAAAGAAGTGGTTCGGGACTATTTAGAAAAACTGGACAAGCACAAGTCCATGGGGCCGGATGCCCTGCATCCGAGGGTGCTAAAGGAGTTGGCGGATGTGATTGCAGAGCCATTGGACATTATCTTTGAAAACTCATGGCAATCGGGGGAGGTCCCGGATGACTGGAAAAAGGCTAATGTAGTGCCCATCTTTCAAAAAGGGAGAAGGAGGATCCAGGGAAGTACAGGCCAGTCAGCCTCACCTCAGTCCCTGGAAAAATCATGGAGCAGGTCCTCAAGGAATCAATTCTGAAGCACTTAGAGGAGAGGAAAGTGATCAGGAACAGTCAGCATGGATTCACCAAGGGCAAGTCATGCCTGACTAACCTAATTGCCTTCTATGAGGCGATAACTGGGTCTGTGGATGAGGGGAAAGCAGTGGACCTGTTATTCCTTGACTTTAGCAAAGCTTTTGATACGGTCTCCCACAGTATTCTTGCCGGCAAGTTAAAGAAGTATGGGCTGGATGAATGGACTATAAGGTGGATAGAAAGCTGGCTAGATCATCGGGGTTAATGAGTAGTGATCAATGACTCCATGTCTAGTTGGCAGCCGGTATCAAGCAGAGTGGCCCAAGGGTTGGTCCTGGGGCTGGTTTTGTTTAATATCTTTATTAATGATCTGGAGGATGGCGTGGACTGTACCCTCAGCAAGTTTGCAGGTGACACTAAACTGGGAGGAGTGGTAGATACGCTGGAGGATAGGGATAGGATACAGAGGGACCTAGACAAATTAGAGGATTGGGCCAAAAGAAGCCTGATGAGGTTCAACAAGGACAAGTGCAGAGTCCTGCACTTAGGACGGAAGAATCCCATGCACTGCTACAGACTAGGGACCAAATGGCTAGGCAGCAGTTCTGCAGAAAAGGACCTAAGGGTCACAGTGGACGAGAAGCTGGATATGAGTCAGCAGTGTGCCCTTGTTGCCAAGAAGGCTAACGGCATTCTGGGTTGTATAAGTAGGGGCATTGCCAGCAGATCGAGGGGCATGATCTTTCCCCTATATTCGACATTGGTGAGGTCTCATCTGGAGTACTGTGTCCAGTTTTGGGCCCCACACTACAAGAAGGATGTGGAAAAATTGGAAAGAGTCCATCAGAGGGCAACAAAAATGATTAGGGGGCTGGAGCACGTGACTTATGAGGAGAGGCTGAGGGAACTGGGGGTAATTAGTCTGCAGAAGAGAAGAATGGGGGGGGGGAGGATTTGATAGATGCTTTCAACTGTCTGACGGGGTTCCAAAGAGGATGGATCTAGACTGTTCTCAATGGTAGCAGATGACAGAACAAGGAGTAATGGTCTCAAGTTGCGGTGGGGAAGGTCTAGGTTGGATATTAGGGAACACTATTTCACTAGGAGGGTGGTGAAGCACTGGAATGGGTTCCCTAGGGAGGTGGTGGAATCTCCTTCCTTAGAGGTTTTTAAGGTCAGGCTTGACAAAGCCCTAGCTGGGATGATTTAGTTGGGGATTGATCCTGCCTTGAGCAGGGTGTTGGACTAGATGACCTCCTGAGGTCCCTTCCAACCCTGATATTCTATGATATAGACATCCATCCAACCCACAGAAGGTTCCTGAGATTCACAGTAGGCCATTAACACTTCCAACACGGGGTCTTACAGTTCAGATTCACCACTGCTCCTCGGGTCTTCACCAAAGTTTTCTCTGGAGTGGCGACCCACCTCTGATGTTAGGGAGTCCTCATATTCCCCTACCTCAATGACTGGCTGCTAGCAGCATGATCCAAAAGGGAGGCTTGAGCCTCAACCTTTATGTTGCTCAGACCCCTCTCCTCCTTGGCGGTCAGAGAAAATGTCAAAAAATCGACTTTGGATCTCACACAATCCCTTTAATTCATTGGGGCCCGCATCCATGTGATCTCGGCACAACCCTGCCTATCAAGTGACAGGTTCCAGACGCTACAAGAGCTGATTGCCAAGATGGTCACCAGTCCTTCTGTTACGGTCTGGACTTGGCTTTCCCTCCTTGGCACATGGTGGCTTGCACGTACATCACCACCTTCGCTCATATTTGCCTTCACTGCCTCCAGCTGTGGCTCCAGAGTGTTTATTCTCCCTTGCTACATACCATGGACCTCCTGTTGGTAGTTCCCCCAGAGGTACTCCTTTCCCTCCACTGGTAGATGGACCTGGGTTAGGTCTGCACCAAGATACCCTTCCTGCTGTCCTCCCCGAGCATGATGATAATCAGACACATCTCGCACCAGATGGGGCGCCCGCATGACACAAGGGACTTGGGCCACTCGGGAATCCAGAATGCACATCAACATTTTGGAGCTTCGGGTGGTACGGAGGCATGCCATGCATTTCTCTCATCCATTCACTCTCATGATGATCTTGTCATATCAGACAACAGCATCACCATTCATTACATCAACAAACAAGGGGGCAGGCGGTCACCAGCACTTTGGTCGGAAGTGGTTCATCTATGGGATTGGTGCATCACCCACAAGATCCTATTGTCGGCAGCTTATCTTCCAGGGACTCAGAACGTGACTGCAGACTCTCTGAGCAGGAAATTTGTGGCTGACCACAAATGGGAATTTCACGACTCTAGTCAGAGATGTTTTCACCCAATGGGGTACTCCAATCAGGGACCTCTTTGCCTCCTATGCCAACAGCAAATGCATCAAGTACTGCTCCAGAGGGGGCCTTGGCACCCATTCCCAAGGTGGTGACTTTGTCATCGCTGATCGGACCAAACCAATTATGCCTTTCCCTGCTACTGCTCCTGAGGTCAGAGAATGTAGAGATAGAGTGAGAAAGGCCAAAGGCCGGGAAGAGTTGGACTTAGCGAGGGGAATTAAAAGCAATAGTAAGAAGTTTTATAGCCATATAAATAGGAAGAAAGCAAAGAAAGAAGAAGTGGGACCGCTGAAGACTATAGCCGGAGAGGAGATTAAAGATAATCTAGGCATGGCGCAATATCTCAATGAATATTTTGCATCGGTGTTTAATGAGGCCAATGAAGGTATTAGGGATACTAGCACCGTTACAGAGGGGCATACAGGATGGGGGATTACCGCATCCGAGGTAGAAACAAAACTAGTACGCCTTAATGGGACTAAGTCGGGTGGACCGGACGATCTTCATCCGAGAATATTGAAGGAATTGGCGCGGGAAATAGCAGGCCCATTAGCGACTATATTTAATGAATCTGTAAACTCGGGGGTGGTCCCGTTAGACTGGAGAATAGCCAATGTGGTTCCTATTTTCAAGAAAGGGAAAAAAAGTGACCCGGGTAACTATAGGCCTGTTAGTTTAACATCAGTAGTGTGCAAGGTGCTGGAGAAGATTCTGAAAGAGAAACTAGTTGAGGACCTTGAGGTTAATGGCAAATGCGATAAATTACAGCATGGTTTTACGAAGGGCAGATCGTGCCAAACGAATCTGATCTCCTTCTTTGAGAAAGTAACTGACTTATTAGATAAAGGAAATGCGGTGGACCTAATATACCTGGATTTCAGTAAAGCGTTTGATACAGTACCCCATGAGGAATTATTGGTTAAAATGAAAAACATGGGGATCGATATGAAAATCCAGAGGTGGATAAGGAATTGGTTAATGGGGAGAATGCAGCGGGTCGTATTAAAGGGTGAATTGTCGGGTTGGAGGGAGGTTACTAGCGGAGTGCCTCAAGGCTCCGTTTTGGGACCCATTTTATTTAATCTATTTATAACTGACCTCGGGACCGATTGCAAGAGTAGGCTGATAAAGTTTGCGGATGATACGAAGGTGGGAGGAGTTGCAAACTCGGAGGAGGATAGGGATATTCTGCAGGGAGACTTGAATGAGCTTGTGAATTGGAGTGTCAGAAATAGGATGAAATTTAATATTGAAAAGTGTAAGGTGATGCACTTGGGGATAACTAATAAAAATTTTAGTTACAAGATGGGGACGCATTGGTTAGAAGTAACGGAAGAGGAGAAGGACCTAGGGGTCCTTGTGGACCGCAGGATGACTATGAGTCGACAATGTGACGTGGCGGTGAAAAAAGCCAATGCGGTCTTGGGATGTATTAGGCGAGGTATATCTAGTAGGGATAGGGAGGTCCTGCTTCCGTTGTATAAGGCGCTGGTGAGACCTCATTTGGAGTACTGTGTGCAGTTCTGGTCTCCAATGTTTAAAAAAGATGAACTCAAACTGGAACGGGTGCAGAGAAGGGCGACTAAGATGATCAGAGGAATGGAAAACCTGTCGTATGAAAAGAGATTAGAGGAGCTTGGGTTGTTTAGTCTGACAAAGCGAAGGCTGAGGGGGGATATGATTGCTATCTTCAAATATATCAGAGGGGTTAATACAAGGGAGGGAGAGGAATTATTCCAGCTTAGTACTAATGTGGACACGAGAACGAATGGATACAAACTGGCCGGGGGGAAGTTCAGGCTTGAAATTAGACGAAGGTTTCTGACCGTCAGAGGGGTGAAATATTGGAACGGCCTTCCGAGGGAAACGGTGGGGGCGACGGACCTGTCTGGTTTTAAGATTAAGTTGGATAAGTTTATGGAGGGAATGGTTTAATGGTAAAACATAGTAGCCGAGGAAAACCAAGCAATGGTACATGATTAGCATAATGGCCAACAAGGGTCAGGCTAGAGACTCTTGCCTATATGCTCGGGGTATTACTGATCGCCATATTTGGGGTCGGGAAGGAATTTTCCTCCATGGTAGATTGGCTGAGCCTCTGGAGGTTTTTCGCCTTCCTCCGCAGCATGGGGCAGGGATCACTAGCAGGAGGGTCTCAGCCGATTGAAGTCACTAAAACACAGGATTGGGGACTTCAACGGCAGAGTCCAGGGAAGGGTCTTGCGGCCTGCAGCATGCAGGGGGTCAGACCAGATGATCATAATGGTCCCTTCTGACCTTAAAGTCTATGAGTCTATGAGTCTATGATACATGTCCTCCACAAGATCAGACAGGAGAGGGCTATGGTTATTATAATTGCCCCATTTTGGCCTTGCCAGTTCTGGTTTCCCCTCCGTCTTCTCATGTCACTGTCTCCCTCTTCAGCTGCCAACATTCCTGAAACTGCTTATGTAACACAGTGGCAAGATCAGGCATCCCAATCCATAGACACTTCACCTCACAGCTTGGTTTTTGGACGAGCATCTTTGCTAGAACGGGGATGCTCGTCAGGAGTAAAAGACATCCTCTCAAGTAGCAGGAAAGAGTCCACAACGTGTTCCTACTGGGCTAAGTGGAAATTTTTCACTTTCTGGGCCGACAGATGGGTCTTGCCCATGAGCACGTGGACATTCCCCTTCTTTTGGACTACCTTCTATCCCTGAAGGCGTCAGGACGCGCTCTCAATTCTATCAAGGTGCACATAGCAGCTGTGGCACTCTGTACCTCACAGCAGCACCCTGGAACCCCATATTCACCCCATCATATAACTATGATATGTTCTGTACAAAGTATGTCTTGTGAGGTATCATTTTTAGATGTCTTGATTTGGTGAACATTAATAGCGTGTTGGATTGTATGTGCCATCATTGCATAGGAAGTTATAAAGTTTTGCTATTTGTGTGTGAGACAAAAATATGTTGTGAGGTTGGGAGCACCCACAACCAGCCTTTCAGGAGCAACAATGGAGGAGCCAGACATGCTGATGGCCCATTGAAGGGAATCCACATTCCTAAGGACTATCCCAGTGTGGCGGGATCCCTGGGGTGCAGCCTGGGACTGTGGGACCGCTGTGCCTCCTGAACTCTCTCCAGCCTGGGCTCTCTCACAATGCCTTGCTAATGACCAGCAGCAAACCCCTCCAGGTGCTGGCATCACTCAGCACAACCGCATGTGGAGCCCCACACCCAGCTAGATTGCATGAATGCTCCCAAAGCCACTCATGAATCACCCAGAGAAAGGCACCAGATGAATCCCCCCGCAGCTCCCACCACTGTACCCCAGGAATGTACCATCTTGTACTACTCAAGATGAGCAGTGCAAATTAATTAATTGGTTCCCCACCTCCAGTTACAGGTAAGTAACCTCCTCTTACAGTACCAACCAGAGGCCTCAGTCTGGGGTCAGATCCCCCAATGCTAAGCACTGTACACACATAACAGAAAGCTGGTCCCTGCCCCAAGACCTTACAATGTAAGTACAAGACAAGAGGCAATGAGCAGAGTACAACAAACAGGGAGCCCAAGGTAACAGCAGGACAGGTGGGCTTCACATAGGAATCTGCGATTGCAGCACCCCAGCTGCATAGCCATGTGAGGTTTGACTCTTTATTTTCATTGTATATGTTTTTCATAGATGTTTTGAAGATTTTTCTCTTAGCACTTTTCCTCTTCTTATCTGTAGAGGATAAGACTTCAGAAAGATGCCCGACTTTCTGTGTGGGGTGATAGGAGCCAGGAATGTTCGGCTGCTCTGTTCTAAAGATCAGTGCCACATGTCCTTTTTCCTGCCTTCGGATATCTTCTCTGGGATCCATGAGTCTGAGTACTTGTCATTGGTTCAGTAAGTGTGCATGCACTTACACACTTGGATGTCTTTTGTCTAGACCAGCTGATCTGTATGTGATACATTGTCCAAGTCTTTTTTTTTTTTTTTTTTATTTAACCTCATCTGTATTGGTAGCTGTTTTGACAAGGCTTTCAAGACTTCCAGTTTTATTCAGAATTCTATTTAGTATTTTTATTTAGATTAATTTGTTTAGATTTCTAGAAGAGCCCTCAGTGCTGGACGGCTGCCCTTCCACGGCTCTCTGCTTTTGCTGGTGTATTTCTGAATTGCCTCCTCCCTGGCAGGGTGCCACAGACGAACCCCACAGGTGAGCAGCCCCGTGTGGTAGAGGTTGGTTGTACTGGATCATGAAAGGCTGTCCCGAGGCCTTGTCTGCACTATTCTGGCTTCCCTTGAATCTCTCAGTGGTGCAGCCCCCTTTGCACAGCAGCTTGCGGCTGGCAGCCGTGGCCGGAGGAGCGAGGGGGGGCGCGGCATGTGGCCGGCAGCCGTGGCCGGAGGAGCGAGGGGGGGCGCGGCATGTGGCCGGCAGCTGTGGCCGGAGGAGCGAGGGTGGGGAGGGGCGGCGTGGCCAGAGGAGGAGTCAAGGGGGGCGCCTTTTTTATGTTTGCTCCCCTTCCTCTTAGAAGCTGGCAACGCCACTGAGAGTAACGCCCATTGTAGCCAGCGTTGTGTCCACATCTGCATGTGGGATGTGAGATAGGAGGGCTATTGGCTGAGGAGAACGAAAGGGATTAATTCACTCTCCAAAAAGAAGCACCTGGGCAAACATTGTGAAAACAACCTATGACTGCCTGGCTAATGGGGAACAGCACGCTACCACCTGCCCATTTCAAAGCGCTCAAAGGCCGTACTTGGCCAGTGCAGCTGCTTGAGGGGGAGTGAGGTGTGTGTGTGAGTGAGTCCCCCTCCCCCTACTGAGTTCAGAAGCCCCTCAGGGGAGAGCCTGGAACACATCTCTTTGCATTCCTCCACACTGACACAGACACTGGCGCGCACACAGCATAAGTTGGATTTGCTGCTGTTTAATTTTAACTCCGGAGCATTCTCCAGGGCTCACATGACTCCAACACCTCCGAAGCCTCTAAACCCTATTCTGTCTCCTAAGGAAACTGAGTTGTCATGGGTGAGAGGCAAAGTGTTATCATGGATCAGAAACTGGCTCAGAGAGAGAAAACAAAGAGGAGGGTTAAATGGTCAATTTCCATCAGGGCCTCAAGGTTCCACACTAGGCCCAGTCTTGTTAAATATATTAATGATCTGGAAAAGGGAATCGGCTGGGAGGGAGCAACATTTGCAGATGAGACAAAGCTTTTCAGGTTAGTCAGGACCAGAATGGACTGTGAGGAACTTCACACCCTGAACCCAAAAGTCAGATGAGCGGGCAACATGAGGGCAAGTGAAATTTGATGTCTATAATACAAAGTAATGTCATTGGGGGGAGGATTCTAAATTACTCTGTCAACTCGGGAAAGCACCTGGGTGTCACTGCAGACAATGCAATGGAGTACTCTGTTCAGTGAGCAGCAGTGGTACAAACAGCTAACAAAGATGTCAGGAGGCATAAGGAAGGAATGGGATTGAGGGTGATGCAGAGAATATTCTAATGCCTTGATATAAATCAGTGGTTTGGCATCATCTGTATACTGTGTGCAGCATTAGTCCCCCATCTCAGAAAGGATAGTGCAGAGTGAAGGGGGTTCACAAGGTGGGCAATAAGAATGATTAAGGGCCTGGAAAAACTCATAGGAAGAAACTGAAAAGACTGGAACTGTTGCATGAGGCAGATGACTAAGATGGGACATGATAAAGAAATATCAAACACCAGTCTAGAGAAGAGAGATCAGGAGCTTCTGTTTTCCCTGTCTCATTACACAAGAACAAGGGGACATGCAGTGAAACTGAACGGTGGAAAACCAAACATCGATAAAAGGAAATACTTTTTCACTCAACGTATAATTAGACTGTGGAACTTGTTGCCACAGGAGATCATTGACGCCAAGTACTTAATAAGGTTCAAAGAAGGATTAGAGAATTATATGGATAACAAGAATATCCAGCGTTATAACAGTTACTGGAAACAAGCAGTGCTTATGAAAGAGGTGCCAGAGCTCAAGCAATTTTTTTACTTTCAAAATTGATGCAGCAAGCCCAGGTGTGCCAGGGCTCAGCCCTGCCAAGCCCACGATGGGCTCCACCTAAACCAAAGTGGATCCAGACTGCTGGCACTTAACATTAAAAAAGTTGCAGAGCAGGTTTTAAACTAAGAGATGGGGGAAAGCCGATTGCTGCAGAGGAGCACATGGATTGGACAGAGACTTCTCTTAGAGGAGAGTCTATTATAGAGATTCTCTAGGTTTTAGTCAGGAGGAGAGGATGGAAGAGGATAAAGGATGGGCCAGATCAGACAAGAAATATTCACATAAAAAAGAATCTGACACATCAGAAAAGGGCAGACAAATAAACAGTGAAAAGTTTTTAAAGTGCTTGTACACAAATGCTAGAAGTCTAAATAATAAGATGGGTGAACTAGAGTGCCTTGTGTTAAAGGAGGATATTGGTATAATAGGCATCACAGAAACCTAGTGGAGTGAGGACAATCAATGGGACACAATAATTCCAGGGTACAAAATATTTCGGAAGGACAGAACAGGTTGTGCGTCAGGGGGATGAGTGGCACTATATGTGAAAGAAAATGTAGATTCAAATGAAATAAAAATCTTAAATGAATCCACATGTTCCATAGAATCTCTATGGATAGCAATTCCGTGCTCTAATACTAATATAGCAGTAGGGATCTATTATCGACCACCTGACCAGGACAGTGATAGTGATGACGAAATGCTAAGGGGGATTAGACAGGCTATCAAAATAAAGAACTCAATAATAGTGGGGGATTTCAATTATCCCCCATATTGACTGGGTACATGTCACCTCAGGACAAAATGCAGAGACAAAATTTCTCGATACTTTAAATGACTGCTTCTTGGAGCAGCTGGTACGGGAACCCACAAGGGGAGAGGCAACTCTCATTTTAGTCCTGAGTATAGCACAGGATCTGGTCCAAGAGGTAACTATACCAGGACCAGTTGGAAATAGTGACCATAATATAATAACATTTAACATCCCTGTGGTGGGAAGAACACCTCAGCAGCCCAACACTGTGGCATTTAATTTCAGAAAGGGGAACTATGCAAAAATGAGGGGGTTGGTTAAAAAGAAATTAAAAGGTTCAGTGACTAGAGTGAAATCCCTGCAAGCTGCATGGACACTTTTCAGACACCATAATAGAGGCCCAACTTCAATGTATACCCCAAATTAAAAAACACAGTAAAAGAGCTAAAAAAGAGCCACCGTGGCTTAACAACCATGTAAAAGAAGCAGTGAGATAAAAAGGTATCTTTTAAAAAATGGAAGTCAAATCCTAGTGAGGTAAATAGAAAGGAGCATAAACACTGCCAAAGTAAGTGTAAAAATTTAATAAGAAAAGCCAAAATGGAGTTTGAAGAACAGCTGGCCAAAAACTCAAAAGATGATAATAAAATGTTTTTTAAGTACATCAGAAGCAGGAAACCTAAACAACCAGTGGGGCCTCTGGATGATAGAGATAGAAAAGGAGCACTTAAAGACGATAAAGTCATTGCGGAGAAACTAAATGAATTCTTTGCTTCAGTCTTCATGGCTGAGGATGTTAGGGAGATTCCCAACCTGAGCCATCCTTTGTAGGAGACAAATCTGAGGAATTGTCACAGATTGAAGTGTCACTAGAGGAGGTTTTGGAATTAATTGATAAACTTAACATTAACAAGTCACCGGGACCAGATGGCATTCATCCAAGAGTTCTGAAAGAACTCAAATGTGAAATTGCCGAACTATTAACTATGGTTTGTAACCTGTCCTATAACTTCTGTACCCAATGTCTGCAAGATAACTAATGTAATGCCAATATTTAAAAAGGACTCTAGAGGTGATCCCAGC
The DNA here is from genome assembly GCF_013100865.1 of Trachemys scripta elegans. Lineage (NCBI taxonomy): Eukaryota > Metazoa > Chordata > Testudines > Emydidae > Trachemys > Trachemys scripta. Next base: position 546,104 of record NC_048310.1, read on the forward strand.
AATTACAGACCGGTAAGTCTAACGTCAGTACCTGGCAAATTAGTTGAAACAATAGTAAAGAATAAAATTGTCAGACACATAGAAGAACATAAATTGTTGGGCAAAAATCAACATGGTTTTTGTAAAGGGAAATCATGTCTTACTAATCTATTAGAGTTCTTTGAAGGGGTCAACAAACATGTGGACAAGGGGGATCCAGTGGACATAGTGTACTTAGATTTCCAAAAAGCTTTGACAAGGTCCCTCACCAAAGGCTCTTACATAAATTAAGTTGTCATGGGATAAGAGGGAAGATCCTTTCATGGACTGAGAACTGTTTAAAAGACAGGGAACAAAGGGTAGGAATACAATATGTTGGGGGCTAATTTAGCTACAACTAATCAGGAAAGAGATCTTGGTGTCATCGTGGATAGTTCTCTGAAGACGTCCACGCAGTGTGCAGCGGCAGTCTAAAAAGCAAACAGGATGTTAGGAATCATTCAAAAAGGGATAGAGAATAAGACGGAGAATAGCTTATTGCCCTTATATAAATCCATGGTACGCCCACATCTTCAATACTGCGTACAGATGTGGTCTCCTCATCTCAAAAAAGATATACTGGCATTAGAAAAGGTTCAGAGAAGAGCAACTAAAATGATTAGGGGTTTGGAACAGGTCCCATATGAGGAGAGATTAAAGAGGCCAGGACTTTTCATCTTGGAAAAGAGGAGACTAAGGGGGGATATGATAGAGGTTTATAAAATCATGAGTGGTGTGGAGAAAGTGAATAAGGAAAAGTTATTTACTTTGTCCCATAATATAAGAACTAGGAATGGTGTCCCTAGACTCTTTTTGCAAGAGGGTGGAGATGGATGGCAGGAGAGAGATCACTTGATCATTACCTGTTAGGATCACTCCCTCTGGGGCACCTGGCATTGGCCACTGTCAGCAGACAGGATACTGGGCTAGATGGACTTTTGGTCTGATCCAGTACGGCCGTTCTTATGTTCACCAAATGAAATTAATGGGCAGCGGGTTTAAAACAAATAAAAGGAAGTTCTTCACACAGCGCACGGTCAATCTGTGGAACTTCTTGCCTGAGGAGGTTGTGAAGGCTAGGACTATAACAGGGTTTAAAAGGGAACTAGATAAATTCATGGAGGTTAAGTCCATTAATGGCTATTAGCCAGGACGGGTAAGGAATGGTGTCCCTAGCCTCTGTTTGTCAGAGGGTGGAGAAGGACGGCAGGAGAGAGATCACCTGATCATTACCTGTTAGGTTCACTCCCTCTGGGGCACCTGGCATCGGCCACTGTCTGTAGACAGGATACTGGGCTGGATGGACCTTCGGCCATTGTTATGTAGCCCTACCAGTCCCAGAGGTGCCGGGGCTCTGAGCTGCCAGGCCCAGAAGTGCCAGGGCTCTGAGCTGCCAGGCCCAGAGGTGCCGGGGCTCACCCCTGCACAAATTAAGCACTGGAAATGAGTTTCAGAAAGGAACTGGTCTTGAGCCAGTCCATAACCATTAGAGACCAGGAGGTGCCCTTCATGGAAGGGAGATTATTCTACGTCCCCTGGTGCGGGTTTCTTGGCCCTTCTGCTGAAGCATCTGCTGCTGGCCATTGTCGGAGTCAAGATAGATTCCTAGTTTCCAAGGCCAGCAGTGCCCATTATATCAGTGGTTCTCAAACTTTTGTATTGGTGACCCCTTTCAAACAGCAAACCTCAGAGTGTCACTCCCCTAATCTATTAAAAACACTTTTTTTATATTTAACAGTATTATAAATGCGGGAAGTGAAGCGGGATTTGGGGGTGGAGGCTAACAGGTTGTGACACACACACCCGTAATAACCTCCTGACCCCCTGAGGGGTCACGACCCCCAGTTTGAGAACCCCTGCATTAGATTAGCTAATCTGACCTCCAGTATAGCACAGGCCAGGTAATACTGGGCTTGACGGGGGCTGTAGGTCTGATGCTGTCTGGCAATTCCTGTGGGTTTCCTAGGGAATGCCTCACTCAGGACAGGGGTACAGTACAGCTGCTTGCGGCTGAAGCGGTTTTCCTTGTCGATTATTGTTGCTGTGTAGTGCAGCACGTGTGGTGCCCGTAGCCTGTGGGGAGGCTGGCAGGCTGTGAGAACTGTGCAGTAATAAGGTGCAGGGCTGAGTTCACATTGCAGTGAGTGTGGAGGGATGAGTACAGCTCTGTCCCCACAGCAGGGGTCAGTGGCTCCTTACTGACTCTCCTGATTTAGGAGGGTGATGCAATAATCCTGTGTGGTCATCATTCCTGGAGCTCCTTAGTCTCAGTGCTTGGGGACCTTTGGCAAATGCTCTTTGCAGCAGCACTCTGAGTGGGTCTGAGCAGGGCAGGACTGCATTTGTCAAGGCCACAGAGAGGGGTGTTGCCATGAGAGGCAAGACGATGAAAGCTTTGCTGAGAGTTTAGCTGTGTGGATGGACAGCAAAGGCCAGATCTGACAGACGTTCTGCAGGAAGCGTTGGCAAGCTGTAGCCTGGATGTGAGGACCTAGAGAGAGGTCGAAGTCGAAGATGACGCCAAGGTTACAGGACTAAGTGACAGGCAGGATGGTGGTGTTGTCTACAGTGATCAAGTAAGGAGGTAACAGGGAGGGCTTGGTGGGATGGGGGAGATTCGGAGCACTGTTTTAGCCACATTTAGCTTGAGCTGGCGGCTACACATCCATGAGATTTCAGAGACAGGTCTAGATATTAGTGTGAGCAGAAGGAGACCAGTTTGGTGTAAAAACACAGATCTCTAATATGAGAGACACAAGCTAGGTGAGGCAATATCTTTTATTGGACCAACTTCTGCTGGTGAGAGAGACAAGCTTCCCAGCCACACAGAGCTATTCTTCAGGTCTGGGAAAGGAACAAGGAGCATCACAGCTAAATGCCAGGTGGAACAGATTGTTTAGCATAAGTATTAGCACATATTATAAGGGACCATTCAAGGCAGAGTGGCCCTTTAACACTCTGCAGTTATAGAATAAAAAGAGGGGGTTAGTGGGCCAAAGTTTGTTGTCAATTGTTGTAATAAACCATAAATACAGTGTTTCTGTTCAGTCCATGATGTTTAGTGTCTAGAAGATAAATCAATTTAAGTTATCAGGTTCATCTTTTGAAAGTATTGTGCAGGTTTCCTTTGAGGATGAGGACTGATAGGTCAGATACAGCGTGGTCGCTGTGTGATGAGTGTTCACCCACTAGGGTTGCCAATTTCGGTTGAACGTATTCCTAGAGGTTTCATCACATGACATAATCTTTAATAAAAGATTAAACTTGAATTCCTGGAGACTCCAGGACAATCCTGGAGGATTGGCACCCCTATCACCCATGGGTGATATGGTGTTTGTCCTTTATCATTTTCCTGTATGAGTTCATTCGAGAACATAGTGATTGTTTGGTTTCACCCACATAGTTGTAATTGGAGCACTTAGTGCACTGCATGAGGTACGCTACACAGTATCATAGAACTGGAAGGCACCTCGAGAGGTCATCTAGTCCAGTCCCCTGCAGTCAAGGCAGGACTAAGTAATATCTAGACCATCCCTGACAGGTGTTTGTCTAACCTGCTCTTCAAAATCTCCAATGATGGAGATTCCACAACCTCCCTAGGCAATTTCTTCCAGTGCTTAACCACCCTGAAGATTAGGAAGTTTTTCCTAATGTCCAACCTAAATCTCCCTTGCTGCAATTTAAGCCCATTGCTTCTTGTCCTATCCTCAGAGGTTAAGAAGAACAATTTTTCTCCCTCCTCCTTGTAACAACCTTTTACATACTTGAAAACTGTTATCATGTCCCTTCTCAGCCCTCTCTTCTCCAGACTAAACACCCAATTTTTTCAATCTTCCTCAGAGGTCATGTTTTCTAGACCTTTAATCGTTTTTGTTGCTCTTCTCTGGACTCTCTCCAATTTATCCACATCCTTTCTGAAATGTGGCACCCAGAACTGGACACAATACTTGAGCTGAGGCCTAATCAGAGCAGAAGAATTACTTCTTGTGAATTGCTTACAATACTCCTGGCTAATACATCCTAGGATGATGTTCACTTTTTTTGCAACAGCGTTACACTACTGATTCATATTTAGCTTGTGGTCCACTATGACCCCCAGATCCCTTTCCGCAGTACTCCTTCCTAGGCAGTCATTTCCCATTTTGTTGTGTGTGTGCAATTGATTGTTCTTCCTAAATGGAGTACTTGGCATTTGTCCTTATTAAATTTCATCCTATTTATTTCAGAGCATTTCTCCCATTTGTCCAGATCATTTTGAATTTTAATCCTACCCTCCAAAGCACTTGCAACCCCTCACAGCTTGGTATTGTCCGCAAACTTTATAAGTGTACTCTCTATGCCATTATCTAAATCATTGATGAAGATATTGTACAGAACTGGACCAGAACTGATCCCTGTGGGACCCCACTCGTTATGCCCTTCCAACTTGACTGTGAACCACTGATAACTACTCTCTGGGAATAGTTTTCCAACCACTTTTGCACCCACCTTATAGTAGCTCCATCTAGGTTGCATTTCCTTAGTTTGTTTATGATATGATGTTTGTATCACGTTGTGATAGGGATGGGTACACAGGCACTGACTTTCCAAAGTGCCGTGGGTGCTCGACCCCCGGCTCTGCCCCAGGCCCTGCCCCCACTCCACCCCTTCCCCCAAGGCCCCACCGCTGCCCCAACTCTTCCCCTCCCCGCTCCACTCACACCCTGCCTCTTCCCGCCTAATTCCGCCCCTTCCCCTGAGTGCGCCTTGTCCCCGCTTCTCCTCCCGCCCCCTCTGAACCTGCTGAACGCCGTGAAACAGCTGGTTGCGGTGGGTGGGAGGTGTGGGAAGGAGAGGCTGATCCGTGGGGCCCGCCAGGAGGCACTGGGGATGGGAGGAGCTGATAAGAGGGCTGCCAATGGCTGCTCACCACCCACCATTTTCCCCCCGCGAGTGCTCCAGTGCCGGAGCACCCACAGAGTCGGGTGCCTATGCATAAGTATGACCCATGGATCTTGAAAGGTGTGTTGGAGGTGGGGGGCTGTTGATCTTTGTAGCAGTAAAGATATGTCTGCAGGTTTTACAAATGTTGTTCTGGCAGGGTCTGAGGCCACTTTGAGTTGGTGTGTCCTGGTCTGCGATGTAGTGAGCCAAAATCCCAGTGAAAAGGAGAAGTGGTAGGGACAGGTGCTCCTACCTGGTGGTAAGGACTCTGTGTAAGGGTCTGTAGTGAGGCGGTGTGGTTCCCAGCCGCCCTGGAGAGAGACAAGTCCCTCCGGACACCAGAGTGTTACTGCTCAGCCCTACCTGAGCGCCTGACTCACCATTGCCCCGCCCCGGCCTAGGGCCTGGACTCACTACTACCTGTACTGTTACTGCTCAGCCCTGCCTGAGCGCCTGACTCACCATTGCCTCGCCCTGGCCTAGGGCCTGGGCTCACTACTACCTGTACTGTTACTGCTCAGCCCCTACCTGAGCGCCTGACTCACCATCGCCCCGCCCTGGCCTAGGGCCTGGGCTCACTACTACCTGTACTATTACTGCTCAGCCCTACCTGAGCGCCTGACTCACCATTGCCCCGCCCTGGCCTAGGGCCTGGGCTCACTATTACCTGTACTGTTACTGCTCAGCCCTGCCTGAGCGCCAGACTCACCATTGCCCCGCCCTGGCCTAGGGCCTGGGCTCACTACTACCTGTACTGTTACTGCTCAGCCCTACCTGAGCGCCTGACTCACCATTGCCCCGCCCTGGCCTAGGGCCTGGGCTCACCACTACCTGTACTGTTACTGCTCAGCCCTGCCTGAGCGCCTGACTCACCATTGCCCCGCCCTGGCCCAGGGCCTGGGCTCACTACTACCTGTACTGTTAGGCGCTCAGGCAGGGCTGAGCAGTGACTCACCACTGCCCCGCCCTGGCCTAGGGCCCGGGCTCACTACTACCTGTACTGTTACTGCTCAGCCCTGCCTGAGCGCCTGACTCACCATCGCCCCGCCCTGGCCTAGGGCCTGGGCTCACTACTACCTGTACTGTTACTGCTCAGCCCCTACCTGAGCGCCTGACTCACCATCGCCCCGCCCTGGCCTAGGGCCTGGGCTCACTACTACCTGTACTATTACTGCTCAGCCCTACCTGAGCGCCTGACTCACCATTGCCCCACCCTGGCCTAGGGCCTGGGCTCACTGTTTATTTCTGCCCTCACAAAGGCCACAGAGGAAGACTCCCATGGCCGGACTAATTCCCCAAAAAACATCTTCCTGAGTTTAGTGAGGCGGTTTGGTTTCCCGCCGCCCCAGAGAGAGACAAGCCCCGGCTAACCTCTCTGGGTCCTATACCCCATTTGAGCCCTCCCTTTCCAGAGTTCAAAGACAGAGCTGATTAGACTCAATTGAGAGTCCCCCTCCCTTCCCAGCGACCACTGGAACTGAAATCACTGAAGCTGGTCTAGGGGGCTGAGCCTTAGACGTAAGGAAAGAACCTGGGGATTACAGTGGGCGAGAAGCTGGATATGAGTTGGCAGTGTGCCCTTGTTGCCAAGAAGGCTAACGGCATATTGGGCTGCATTAGTAGGACCATTGCCAGCAGATCGAGGAAAGTGATTATTCCCTCTGTTCGGCACTGGTGAGGCCACACCTGGAGTACTGTGTCCAGTTTTGGTCCCCCCACTACAGAAGGGATGTGGACAAATTGGAGAGAGTCCAGCGGAGGGCATCGAAAATGATTAGGGACACATGACTTATGAGGAGAGGCTGAGGGAACTGGGATTGTTTAGTCTGCAGAAGAGAAGAATGAGGGGGGATTTGATAGCAGCCTTCAACTACCTGAAGGGGCGTTCCAAAGAGGATGGAGCTCGGCTGTTCTCAGTGGTGGCAGATACAGAACAAGGAGCAATGGTCTCAAGTTGCAGTGGGGGAGGTCTAGGTTGGATATTAGGAAACACTATTTCACTAGGAGGATGGTGAAGCACTGGAATGCGTTACCTAGGGAGGTGGTGGAGTCTCCTTCCTTGGAGGTTTTTAAGGTGCAGCTTGACAAAGCCCTGGCTGGGATGATTTAGTTGGTGTTGGTCCTACTTTGAGCAGGGGATTTGACTAGATGATCTCCTGAGGTCTTTTCCAACCCAAATATTCTATGACGTGGCATGGCGACAGAGTTCCAGTGGTGCAGAGGAGGCTGCAGCAGTAGTCTTCCCCCCTACCTAGTGAAACCACTAGCAAAATAACATTGCAATTGAAGGCAGCCTGTTGGTGGGAGCTGTAGCAGCAGCAAGGTGCCCCCTGCTCAACAATCCCAGAACTGTGATCGCAGCTGGGCTAGGTGGTCATGGCATGGTGGGACCAGATCTGACAGGCGGGGTGACAAGGAGAGGCAGCAAGGTAACAGCAACACCAAGAGGTGGTCGTAGCAGCAGTGGCAAGAGAGGAGACAGGCAGCAAAACATCCCTTCATGGGAGCCAGGCAGCAGTAACTCTCCACCCCCATTCCTTGGGACTGGACGTGAACCCGCCTATATGCGCTCCATGATGCTGGGACTTCGCTAGCCTCTGACAACAAATTGTAAGTGGGGTACAGTGAAGGAAGGGGAAGTAGCATGTTAAAGGGACATTTGTTCACTGGACTTTCACACTGGAAGGGGGAAAGTGAGACAAAGGACGCTGTCCAAGATACTGTGGGATCGGGGTTTGAATTGTGATCTGCGTACTTTTGAGTCATTGTTGCTGTGTGTTCTCAAATTAATGCTCTGTCCCTCTCCCCATAATAAGTGTCCTGTGTATTATACACTGACTGAGGCCTGGTCTACACTACAAAGTTAGGTCAAAGGAAGATGCCTTAAGTCGACCTGTTAATGTATGTGTCTACACTACCGGGTCCTTTACATCGACCTAAGTCACCTCTGATGTTGACTTCTGTAATCCACCTCTGTGAGAGGTGTAGCGCTTAGTTCGATTTTCATGGGCCGACTGCAAGGTAGTGCAGATGCAGCATTGTGTAATTCGACTTAATTGGCCTCCAGATGGTGTCCCACAATGCTCATCTGTGACCACTCTGGAGATCATTCTCAACTCAGCTGTACTGCAGCCAGGTACACAGGAAACAGCCCCTCCCCTGCTAAAGCCCCAGGAACTTTTGAATTCCCATTTCCTGTTTGATCAACATTGGGAGCATGCCAGCTTGAGCACAGCTGATCATGGAAACTACACACTGCAAACGTGTTCCAGCCTGGTCTGCACAGAAGGTGGTGGATCTCATTGCTGTGTGGGGAGGAGAGTCTGTGCAGGCAGAGCTCCGATCCAGCAGAAGAAACGCTGACGTGTATGCAAAGATTGCTCGTGGAATGGGGGAGAAGGACTACACGAGGAACTTTGACTCCCTCAGGGAACAGATGGGCAGGATCCCCTGGGAGAATAACATGAAGGGCAAAGGGGTCCAGGAGAGCTGGCTGTATTTTAAAGAATCCTTATTGCGGTTGCAGGAAAAAAACATCCCGATGTGTAGAAAGAATAGTAAATATGGCAGGCGACCAGCTTGGCTAAACAGTGAAATCCTTGCTGATCTTAAACGCAAAAAAGAAGCTTACAAGAAGTGGAAGATTGGACAAATGACCAGGGAGGAGTATAAAAATATTGCTCAGGCGTGCAGGAGTGAAATCAGGAAGGCCAAATCGCACTTGGAGTTGCAGCCAGCAAGAGATGTTAAGAGTAACAAGAAGGGTTTCTTCAGGTATGTTAGCAACAAGAAGAAAGTCAAGGAAAGTGTGGGCCCTTACTGAATGAGGGAGGCAACCTAGTGAGAGAGGATGTGGAAAAAGCTAATGTACTCAATGATTTTTTTGCCTCTGTCTTCACGAACAAGGTCAACTCCCAGACTGCTGCACTGGGCGGTACAGTATTCATAGATTCATAGATTCATAGATTATAGGACTGGAAGGGACCTCGAGAGGTCATCGAGTCCAGTCCCCTGCCCGCATGGCAGGACCAAATACTGTCTAGACCATCCCTGATAGACATTTATCTAACCTACTCTTAAATATCTCCAGAGATGGAGATTCCACAACCTCCCTAGGCAATTTGTTCCAGTGTTTAACCACCCTGACAGTTAGGAACTTTTTCCTAATGTCCAACCTAGACCTCCCTTGCTGCAGTTTAAACCCATTGTTTCTGGTTCTATCCTTAGAGGCTAAGGTGAACAAGTTCTCTCCCTCCTCCTTATGACACCCTTTTAGATACCTGAAAACTGCTATCATGTCCCCTCTCAGTCTTCTCTTTTCCAAACTAAACAAACCCAGTTCTTTCAGCCTTCCTTCATAGGTCATGTTCTCAAGACCTTTAATCATTCTTGTTGCTCTTCTTTGGACCCTTTCCAATTTCTCCACATCTTTTTTAAAATGCGGCGCCCAGAACTGGACACAATACTCCAGCTGAGGCCTAACCAGAGCAGAGTAGAGCGGAAGAATGACTTCTCGGGTCTTGCTCACAACACACCTGTTAATGCATCCCAGAATCATGTTTGCTTTTTTTGCAACAGCATCACACTGTTGACTCATATTTAGCTTGTGGTCCACTATAACCCCTAGATCCCTTTCTGCCGTACTCCTTCCTAGACAGTCTTTTCCCATTCTGTATGTGTGAAATTGATTTTTCCTTCCTAAGTGGAGCACTTTGCATTTGTCTTTGTTAAACTTCATCCTGTTTAACTCAGACCATTTCTCCAATTTGTCCAGATCATTTTGAATTATGACCCTGTCCTCCAAAGTAGTTGCAATCCCTCCCAGTTTGGTATCATCCGCAAACTTAATAAGCGTACTTTCTATGCCAATATCTAAGTCGTTGATGAAGATATTGAACAGAGCCGGTCCCAAAACAGACCCCTGCGGAACCCCACTCGTTACGCCTTTCCAGCAGGATTGGGAACCATTAATAACAACTCTCTGAGTACGGTTATCCAGCCAGTTATGCACCCACCTTATAGTAGCCCCATCTAATTTGTATTTGCCTAGTTTATCGATAAGAATATCATGCGAGACCGTATCAAATGCCTAACTAAAGTCTAGGTATACCACATCCACCGCTTCACCCTTATCCACAAGGCTCGTTATCCTATCAAAGAAAGCTATCAGATGGTTTGACATGATTTGTTCTTCACAAATCCATGCTGGCTGTTCCCTATCACCTTACCACCTTCCAAGTGTTTGCAGATGATTTCCTTAATTACTTGCTCCATTATCTTCCCTGGCACAGAAGTTAAACTAACTGGTCTGTAGTTACCTGGGTTGTTTTTATTTCCCTTTTTATAGATGGGCACTATATTTGCCCTTTTCCAGTCTTCTGGAATCTCTCCCGTCTCCCATGACTTTCCAAAGATAATAGCTAGAGGCTCAGATACCTCCTCTATTAGCTCCTTGAGTATTCTAGGATGCATTTCATCAGGCCCGGGTGACTTGCAGGCATCTAACTTTTCTAAGTGATTTTTAACTTGTTCTTTTTTTATTTTATCCGCTAAACCTACCCCCTTCCCATTAGCATTCACTATGTTAGGCATTCCTTCAGACTTCTCGGTGAAGACCGAAACAAAGAAGTCATTAAGCATCTCTGCCATTTCCAAGTTTCCTGTTACTGTTTCTCTTCTATGGGGAGGAGGTGACCAGCCCTCTGTGGAGAAAGAAGTGATTTGGGACTATTTAGAAAAACTGGACAAGCACAAGTCCATGGGGCCGGATGCACTGCATCCGAGGGTGCTAAAGGAGTTGGCGGATGTGATTGCAGAGCCATTGGCCATTATCTTTGAAAACTCATGGTGATCGGGGGAGGTCCCGGATGACTGGAAAAAGGCTAATGTAGTGCCCATCTTTAAAAAAGGGAAGAAGGAGGATCCAGGGAACTACAGTCCAGTCAGCCTCACCTCAGTCCCTGGAAAAATCATGGAGCAGGTCCTCAAGGAAACAATTCTGAAGCACTTAGAGGAGAGGAAAGTGATCAGGAACAGTCAGCATGGATTCACCAAGGGCAAGTCATGTCTGACTAACCTAATTGCCTTCTATGATGAGATAACTGACTCCTGTGGATGAGAGGAAAGCAGTGGATGTGTTATTCCTTGACTTTAGCAAAGCTTTTGATACAGTCTCCCACAGTATTCTTGCCAGCAAGTTAAAGAAGTATGGGCTGGATGAATGGACTATAAGGTGGATAGAAAGCTGGCTAGATCGTCGAGCTCAATGGGTAGTGATCAACGGCTTGATGTCTAGTTGGCAGCTGGTATCAAGCGGAGTGCCCCAGGGGTCGGTCCTGGGGCCGGTTTTGTTCAACATCTTCATTAATGATCTGGAGGATGGTGTGGACTGCACTCTCAGCAAGTTTGCAGATGACACTAAACTGGGAGGAGTGGTAGATACGCTGGAGGGTAGGGATAGGATACAGAGGGACCTAGACAAATTACAGGATTGGGCCAAAAGAAACCTGATGAGGTTCAACAAGGACACGTGCAGAGTCCTGCACTTAGGACGGAAGAATCCCATTCACTATTACAGACTAGGGACCGAATGGCTAGGAAGCAGTTCTGCAGAAAAGGACCTAGCGGTTACAGTGGATGAGAAGCTGGATATGAGTCAACAGTGTGCCCTTGTTGCCAAGAAGGTTAACGGCATTTTGGGCTGTATAAGTAGGAGCATTGCCAGCAGATCGAGGGACATGATCATTCCCCTCTATTCGACATTGGTGAGGCCTCATCTGGAGTACTGTGTCCGGTTTTGGGCCCCACACTACAAGAAGGATGTGGAAAAATTGGAGAGAGTCCAGCGGAGGGCAACAAAAATGATTAGGGGTCTGGAGCACATGACTTATGAGGAGAGGCTGAGGGAACTGGGATTGTTTAGTCTGCAGAAGAGAAGAATGACGGGGGGATTTGATAGCTGCTTTCAGCTACCTGAAAGGGGGTTCCAAAAAGGATGGATCTAGACTGTTCTCAGTGGTAACAGATGACAGAACAAGGAGTAATGGTCTCAAGTTGCAGGGGGGGAGGTTTAGGTTGGATATTAGGAAAAACTGTTTCACTAGGAGGGTGGTGAAGCACTGGAATGGGTTATCAAGGAAGGTGGTGGAATCTCCTTCCTTAGAGGTTTTTAAGGTCAGGCTTGACCAAACCCTGGCTGGGATGATTTAGTTAGGAATTGGTCCTGCTTTGAGCAGGGGGTTGAACTAGATGACTGGTCCCTTCCAACCCTGATATTCTATGATTCTATGATCTCCTTCCTTTCTGCCTCTGTTAGCCTCAAGAGACTGATATCACATGGGGTCACCTAGGGAAAACTGGGGAAGTTCTCATTAAAAGTGCTCTTACACGGGGAAAAAAAGGGCATGTAGACCCCCCACACACACATTCTGGATCGTCAATCCGCACGGCCGCTATTGTGCCTTTACTGTGCTCGGCATGGGTTGGCAAGTAGTTTAAATTGGCGGATATTGGACTGGGGCCCCACATGAGAGATTCCACAATTTGGGAGTGAAAATGTTCCTCCCACCCTGTACATAAACAGCTTCCCATGGTGCTATGGGGAAGGGCCATTGTTCGACTAGTTACCTGTGCTCCTGACATGAGCCTGCCATAAACTTCATTAAAAGTGCAGTCACCCATGACCGGGGGGTGGGGAGGGCTACTCACCAGGGCTGGAGCAGCAAAACAGCACACTGAATGGTTACGGATTCTGATTATGTTATGGCTTGCCCCTAGTGTAATAAGGGTTTTTATTTTTGTTTTTTTTAATGCTTTGCTATGGAAACATTTTATTCGTGTACAATGGCTCCTTTATTTTCCCCCCTGATTGACAGCTAGAAATGTGTCCTTTGGCGGGTCATCAACACCTGAAAGCAGACTTTCGCTGATTAGCAGGAGGAGAAAGAGAATGCGGGAGGACATGTTCACTGAGATAATGAACGCCTCCGGGACGACTGACGCAGAGCTGAGAACGTGGAGGATTTCACTGTCTGAGAAGTGGACATGGAGCGCAGGAAAGCTTCCAATGAGTGAGAGCGTGTGGCGCAGGATGAGATGCTTCAGATTGTGAGGGACCAAGCAGACATGTTGAGATGTCTGGTTGAACTGCAGGAACAGAAGCAGGAGGGTAGAGTCCCTCTGCAGACCCTGGTGGACAGCCAGCCAACATCGCCTGGCACAGAATCACCCTCCCCCAATTGTTCCATGAGGCGTGGGCAAAAAGTCCATTCTCCCTTTCACTTAACTTGGGGGGTTGGGGGAGGGTACAAGGAACAGAAGGCGCCCATTCACAGACCTTTGATGAAAATGTTTCTCCTGTTCCAACTTTACAACCCCTTTTCTCCAAGTTTACCTTTTCTTTCTGCTCTCCCTCTTCACTTATGTTTGTAAACTAAAGTAAATGGATTCGAGAAATAAATGTTCTTTATTGAGTAGAAACAGTGGGCTTGGGTGGGGGGTTGGCTTTACAGGGACAGTGATACAAGCCAGTTGAAGGTTTGGGAAAGCACAATGCAGACAAGCAGCCCACATTACTGTGACTCATTATTATTGAAATGACTTTTCAAAGCTTCATGGATATGCAGCGTCCCTTGCCCAGGTGTCTGGCTGCTCAAAAATGGCTGCCATGGGATCTGTCTCAACTGCCCATCCCTGCGGAGAATTCCCCCCTTTTTTCACAGATATCATGGAGCACACAGCAGGCAGCTATAACCATGGGGATGTTAGTACACTTCTCCGACGCTCTTTCAAGTGACCAAAGGCTCATTCAACCACCGTTCTGCACTTGCGGAGCCTATAGTTGAACCGTTCCTTACTGCTGTCCAGATGGCCGGTGTGTGGCTTCATAAGCCATGGGAGCAAGGGGTAGACTGGGTCCCCCAGGATAACTATAGACATCTTAACATCGTCAGTGTTAATTTTGTGGTCTGGAAAGAAAGTCCCGGATTGCAGTTTTTTGAACAGACCTGAATTCCTAAAGATGTGCGCGTCATGAACCTTTCCCGACCATCCTACATTGATGTCGGTGAAACGCCCCCTGTGATCCATCAGCACTTGCAACACCGTTGAAAAGTATCCCTTTCAGTTTATGTACTCTTCGGCAAGGTGGTCTGGTGCCAAGATGGGTATATGCGTGCCATCTATCACCCCACCAGACTTAGTGAACCCCATTGTGGAAAACCCATCCACTATGTCCTGCACATTTCCCAGACTCACTACCCTTTGTAGCAGAATTCGATTAATGGCCTGCACACTTGGAGCACAGCAGCTCCCACGGTTGATTTACCTGCTCCAAATTGATTCCTCACTGACTGGTAACTGTCTGGCGTTGCAAGCTTCCAAATAGCGATCACCACTCGCTTTTCCACTGTCAGAGCAGCTCTCATTTTTGTGTTGCTGAACTAGGGTGACCAGATGTCCCGATTTTATAGGGACAGTCCCGATTTTGGGGGCTTATTCTTATATAGGCATCTATTACCCCCCCCATCCCCTGTCCTGATTTTTCACATTTGCTATCTGGTCACCCTATGCTGAACTGCAGGGCAGGGGAAAGCTCTGCACAAAGTTCCTGGAAGGTGGCCTTCCGCATTTGAAAGTTCTGCAGCCACTGCTCATCCCATAGCTGCAAAATGATGTGGTCCCTCCAGTAAGTGCTTGTTTCACGGGAACAGAAACAGCGCTCAACAGAGTGCAACTGCTCTGTGACTGCCATCGGTAACTGTGGCTTGCAGCAGGGCTGCTTGCAGGACATCGCTATGTTCTGCGTGCTGGACCCTACTTTGGCTCTGGAAATACTGCAGGAGAAGGCGCGAGGTGTTTTGAGATGCTCACAGCAAGAGTGCACAACTGAGCAGGCGCCAGGCTTCTGGGATTATGGCGTACACATGGCGGTTTTAAGGCGCAAAAACCACTGGGTTGTTTGCCATTGATGGAGAGAGCACAGTGCATCATGGGATACCGACGCAATGTTCCCAGTCTCCCCTGCGACAATGTTTTGGTCCCATGAGGCATTGCACAAACTTCCCAAAACACACTGCGGCAAGTTGCACTTTGGGATAGCTACCCACGATGCACTGCTTTGTGCATCAATGCAGGCGCTGGTAGTGAGGACGCACTCCATCAAGACAACGAGTATGGTGTGGCTTGTGTACACAAGCCCTAAGAGCTTGCGAGAGGGGAAGTACTGCCTATTTGGGGGGGCCATGGGATGTATTTAGTATGCCCAGGTTTCAGCGTAGGGACTGGGACTGGTTTTGTTTTGTAATACTAAGAGGCATCAACCCCTTGATATTGAACCAGGCCCTTGCTGCTCGTATTTGAGGGGTGGAAAGAATGCCTTAGGACTTGTCTACCTGGTGGAGTATTGGGCTGTCCAGGCGGGTGATTTCTAAAGCACACTAATGTGTTGTGCATTAATTGGTCCATGCAGACCCTGCTTGTGCGCAGTAAAGTTTCCCTAGTGCACTTTACCATTTCAAGTAGCATTACATTAAAGTGCACAAGGGATGCTTTAGTGCACACCAGCAGGGTCTACATAGACCACTTAATGTGCAACACAGTGCACTTGAGAAATCACACCCCATAGTGCGTATTACCACACTGTCTAGACAAGCCCTTATAGCAAGAGACTTCAGGGACTTAATTTATTTACTTTACCAAAAAGAAGACTGAGAGGTGATTTGATTGTGGTGTATCAGTGCCTTTCCCGGGAGAATATACCAGGTACTAAATCACCATCATCAATTCACACAGTCTACTGAGGTTGTTACACCAGCCAGAGCGACCGCGGTTGATGGTGTCGCAACAGGCATCCTATACTGAAGTTCCCAGATCTGGCTCAATCCTGCAAACACAGAAGTCTCTGGGGTGAGCCTGCTGGTGGGGCCAGGCAGTGTCAGGGCATGTATCCCTTCGTGCATCAGTGGAGAGGTTGAGAGCATGGTATGCTGGGGGCAGGGTGTCCATTCTGGCGATGTGGCTGAAGCGCATGCAATGCTACTTTTGAATGTAATGAGCCACTGTAGGAAGGCCAGTCTTGGTTAGATTATGACATTTCACACAAAGTCAAGCCGTGTTAAGCTCGATATCACGCTGTCTGGAGAGGTTCACAACTGAGAGTGCCAATCTCAGGTCAGACTGTCAGAAAATAGGGCAGACACCCCAAACTGGGGGTATATTCTATAATTAGATTTCACCAAGCCAGTAACAAATGTGAACGCCTGGATCACTATACCAATCTTACCAAGGAGTCACAGACAGTCCCCTTACAACCCCCAGCCTGTCTTGCTACCCAGACAAACTGAACTTCATGATAAAAGGTTATTAACAAAAATCTTACTTCTTCAGGTTACTCCCAACCCGAAAGGGTTGGTCACTTCCCCTGGTCAATGGATACTCTCGATCTCGCACCAAAGACAACGCAAGCAGGTAATTTCTCTAGTAAACTAACTAAAGGTTCGTTAGCTAAGAAAAAGAAATGAGTGTTATTGAGAGGTTAAATCAAGTAAAATACATTAACAGGTGAGTCCAAGTTTGCAAGTCCAAAATGATAGCTGAGATGTAGCAATCTGCTAGTTTTCCATAAGTCTCTCAGGGTTACCCAGAACAACTTTGGGGATCTCCGTCTTGCATCTGGAGCATTCCCTTGTGAGTCTACAAACAGTTCAGAGATGCAGGATCATTCCCTTAAACCAGTATTTATAGATCCTGCTAACAGAAGACAAGCTGAATTCTGTCCTCGGGCTGCGTGTGAGGAATGCAGATTGAGTTTGTGTGAATTTCCATTGTGAACTAAATGGCCCTTGCTTTGAAGTTAGCAACCTTCTTCATTTACATTTCCAAGGCTCCAATCTGGTTTGATGGGTAAATGTAATTACTGGGATATATGCTATGTAAATTGTAATGTAACAGCATACAACAATCCTTCATTAGTTTTCATGAAGTTTACACATCAAGTAAATTCTTATTTTAATACTAATACACCCTTTTGATCTAATGTTAAGTACCGGTAAGTACAGGGATACACATAATGTAAATTGATAGCAATCAACAGGTTACAGATAAATGAAGACAATATCATTTGCATTTCCTTTTAACTAAATTAGCACTCAAGTGAATTAGTACCCAACATTCCGTTGATATTCACACATAAGTTAATTGACTTATTGCTCTGACCTCAGCTGGCCTGTCAGCATCACACAAAGTCAAACCACTTTATGCTCGGTATTTGATGCTGGCAGCACTTGTGGAATGCCTCAAGCCACTCCAAGTATGCCTTGAGAGGGTCCTGGTTTCTGACGCCTGAACTTTGTCTCAGTCCAAAGATGTTTTTGCTCCATAAGGGAGACAGAGACTTCCTGCAGGCAAGACCTCTTGCCAACCAACGTCCAGTTTGCTGCAACTCTTTAAACTAAAGTGCTCTTTAATCCAGTGGCGAAAGGCGTATCAAGAATCAATGGCTGGAAGCTGAAACCAGTGAAATTCAAATGAGAAATTAGCCCCACATTATCAGTGAGGCAGCAGCGTAGCTAGCGGGGTGCAGGGGAAGCAGCTGTTTCCCCCGCCTTTCCGAAAGCAGCCGGAGGAGTGGGGGGGGGGGGGGGGGGG
>NC_048310.1:563698-605284 GCF_013100865.1 Trachemys scripta elegans
GCGGCCTGCAGCACGGCCCGGCAGCCATGGCCAGAGGAGCGGGGGGCACGGCATGCGGCCCGCAGAGCAGCCTGGCAGCGGTGGCCGGCCCAGCCATGGGGGAGCGGTGGGCACGACCGGAGGAGCCGGGGGGTGGGGGGGCGCAGCATGGCGGCTGGCAGCTGCAGCCAAAGGAGCAAGGGGAGTGAGTCATGGGGGTGGCACGGCAGGGCCGGAGGAGCCATGGGGGGGAGGGGCGGTGCGGCCGGAGGAGGAGCCAAGGGGGTGTGGCTGGAGGAGGAGCTAAGGGGGGGGCGCCTTTTTTATATTTGCTCCCTTCTCCCCCTTCTCTTAGAAGCTGGCTACGCCACTGCAGTGCGGGTGATTTAACCATTCGAACAAACTTCCAAGGGAAGTGGTGGATTCTCCGTCTCTTGGAGTCTTCATGTGAGAACTGGCTGCCTTTCTGGAAGAAGCTTTAATAAAACACAAGTTACTGGGCTCAACTCAGGCATAACTTGATGAAATTCTCTGGCCTGTGACATATAGAGGAGGTCAGACTAGATGATCTAATGGTTCTATTTGGCCTTAAACTCTGTGAATCTAAGATCCACTTACCCTCCTGCGGGCGGCATATGAATCACAGGCTGGGGGAGGCTAGCCCCAGACCCGCCCCTTCTGCCCAAGGCCCTGCCCCTTCTGCCCTCCCATGTGAGCCCAGACCACCCCCCCATGGTCGCCAGCCCCTGCCCCAGGCTAGGGCACCCCCCCCCCCAACCACAGAGCGCTGGGAGGGCGGGTGGCATGGCCCCAGCCCCAGGCAGAGCCACTGAACAGGGGGAGCCGCAGAGGGGGCCTGGGGGTGGAGCATGGGCGAGGGTACGCCTGGCTGTTTGGGGAGGCACAGTCTCCCCCAGCTTACGACACCCACCATTCATGCTCGCCTTATACCCTGCCATACTGTACGTGCTTCTACCTCATCCTAAGAATTTGCTAATTATTTTTAAACTATCATCGGTCATTTTAACACCAGGTACAAACTATTCAGAAAAATGGATTTTTAACTGCTGTTCCATAGATTGCCATTACTTTTCTTGCTTAGTGAGATCTTTGTGATTACTGAGTTTGTGGCCTTTAAAATGGCTCTAAGGTAGGCTTTTTTATCCCCGTCTCCTTCCCTTTATAGAGGAAATATTTAAAAAGTAAGTGTCACAATGGAGCACAAAGTGTGGTGATGTCAGTGACTCACCGTGCTCTGATCAGCTCAGTGTCTCGCTGCACTCTGTAACCAGTGAATTGCGTACTTCGGTGGGGCCAGAGATTACAGTTGTGGGGAATTGGGCAAGAGCCGCATTTCCCAACCTTTCCCAACACACTGTCCTTTAGCAACCCTCAGAACTTGTCTGTATACTGAGGCATCAGCCTCCCCGCCCTTGTGGCCACCTTGCATTAGAGTAACACAAGAGGAATTGAGAGGGGCATTTCCTGCTGGCTACAGGACCCCCTCACGGGATAGGGGCTTTACTCAAATGCCACCATGCTGGTCTCTGCTTGGCTGCCCCTCTTCACGGTTGCTTACACAGTTAAAAAAAAATGGTGCATGTTTTTTGCCAGTAAAAGTGCCATATTCTGTTCTTTCTGATTCGCGGGATTGAATTATTCATTACTTGGGAGAGTTTGGCATGCTCAGCATTGCAGGAAATGAACAGCAGTCCTCAAAGCACCAATGATTATCCCTATGGGGCAGTGCATTCTGCATTATTTGCTAGCAGCCAGTCACTATTGTGGGGATGCTTTATTCATGCATGGAGCCCAAACAATACCAGGCTCCATACAGAGCCTCTTAGCCTTTATCTCCTAGTTTAAGTGCTTCCTGATCCAATTGGGAAGAGGAAACCATTCTGGAAACCATTCCTGTGACAGAGGTGACCAACCACATACCACGAATAGCAAATCCAGTTGAGAAGCAGTGTCTGATCAGCCATAATCTGTAAATTATCCAGCCCCATGAAGGGACACCTCCTAACAACTAGTGAAACTGTTTGCAGAGATTCTGGTTTACGGAGTCATTTGCTAACCCCAGCCAGGACAGGAGAGGATATTGACCAGCCCTGTTCCCTTATGTGGGCCAAGTCTCTGCATGGTGTGATGAGGTTTAATATAGCAGCTCGCCTGCACTACGTGAGCTGTGACCTAGCCAGTGTATTTAAATACACAGGTAGATAACAGCCCTCTGTAAATTCATTAGAGCTCCTCAGCTGAGTGACGTGTGCTATTAACTACCAACTTACCCCCTTCGTTTTGTAGATCGCCAGACAAAGCTATCAAGTGTCTCTGGCGTGATTTGCTCAGCAACTTACAATGGGGAGGACTGTGTAGTGACTGTGGCTAGGGACATAAGTTGCATGTGGTGCAAAGGGGTTATAGATCTGCCTCACTCATGGTACAATTACCCTCTACACACCCTTGGCTATTTTCTCCCAGTTCTTGGTTCTTTAGCGTGATGTGACAGTTCAGTGTTTGTCTGTCAATGAGTCACCTTTGATCTAGAGAGGAATCAGAGGCATGGAAGGTAGTCAGCAAGTTAGAATCAAGCTAACCTCTCCAGCCAGGACAGGTACCATGCATGCGGCTAGGACACAGGGCATGGGAGCCCCTGGAGTGGGGAATGCTGCTTTGGAAATGCAAAGGCGATAAGTAGAATCATAGAATATTAGGGTTGGAAGGGACCTCAGGAGGTCATCTAGTCCAACCCCCTGCTCAAAGCAGGACCTAATCCCAACTAAATCATCCCAGCCAGGGCTTTGTCAAGCCTGACCTTAAAAACCTCTAAGGAAGGAGATTCCACCACTTCCCTAGGTAACCCATTCCAGTGGTTCACCACCCTCCTAGTGAAAAAGTTTTTCCTAATATCCAACCTAAACCTCCCCCACTGCAACTTGAGACCATTACTCCTTGTTCTGTCATCTGTTACCACTGAGAACAGTCTAGATCCATCCTCTTTGGAACCCCCTTTCAGGTAGTTGAAAGCAGCTATCAAATCCCCCCTCATTCTTCTCTTCTGCAGACTAAACAATCCCAGTTCCCTCAGCCTCACCTCATAACTCATGTGCTCCAGCCCCCTAATCATTTTTGTTGCCCTCTGCTGGTATCCAACCTACTCTTAAATATCTCCAGAGATGGAGATTCCACAACTTCCCTAGGCAATTTATTCCAGTGTTTAATCACCCTGACAGTTAGGAACTTTTTCCTAATGTCCAACCTAGACCTCCCTTGCTGCAGTTTAAGCCCATTGCTTCTTGTTCTATCCTTAGAGACTAAGGTGAACAAGTTTTTTCTCTCCTCCTTATGACACCCTTTTAGATACCTGAAAACTGCTATCATGTCCCCTCTCAGTCTTCTCTTTTCCAAACTAAACAAACCCAATTCTTTCAGTCTTCCTTCATAGGCAGGGCCGGCTCTAGGATTTTTGCCGCCCCAAGCAAAAACAATTTTGGCGGCCCCCCCTCCCATTTTTTAATTACCCCACCCCCAGCCCCCCCTCAACTCCCCCCCCTCCCCCAATCCCCAGCCCCGCCCCCTCCCCCAGACTATCAAGCCTAGGAGGGAGGGGGAGACTCCGAGTGGCCGCGGCCCAGGAGCTGATTCGCGCGCTGCTGCTCCCCCTCCCTGCCAGGTTTGAGAGCCTGGGAGGGAGGGCGAGTAGCGGCGCATGAACGGCAGCAGCAGTGGAGGTGAGCTAGGGCGGCCGGGGCACATTTTTAGGGGCGGCAGGGGCGGCATTCTGGCACCAGCCATGCCGCCCCTAAAACTGTGCCGCCCCAAGCACCAGCTTGTTTTGCTGGTGCCTAGAGCCAGCCCTGTTCATAGGTCATGTTCTCAAGACCTTTAATCATTCTTGTTGCTTTTCTCTGGACCCTCTCCAATTTCTCCACATCTTTCTTGAACTTCAACTTGTCCTTGTTGAACCTCTTCAGGTTTCTTTTGACCCAATCCTCTAATTTGTCTAGGTCCCTCTGTATCCTATCCCTACCCTCCAGCGTATCTACCACTCCTCCCAGCGTATCTACCACATAAGTACATTGTGTGTGCTTGTGTGAGACCTTCCAAAGGACTATTTACATTGTAAAAATGGGACCATAAAACCAGGAATGAACCTTTGTGTTTAAACTGGGAATGCAGTCCAGATTGGATTTGGGATACAGGCGGTGGGCATTAATAAGGGACTGTCATCCCCTCCTTGTAGAGCCTATCTCAGTAAATACTTATGTGAATAAGGGCACTAGGCAGCAAAACAAAGTGACCTGGATGGAAGAAGAGAGGGTCCCCAGGAGCAGGACACCAGGCTGGTGGCTGAAGCTTACCCTGCTCAGGGTTCTCAGTCCACATGGCATGGACTTACCAGGCCTCTGTCACTGTAGTATCTCAGCACCTCACAATTGTGACCACATTTATCCTTCTGAGTTGTAAGGGCAGCAGTTCTATTATCCCCATTCTACATATGGGGCCTGAGGCACAGACAAGCCCTGGGTATGTCTGTGCTGGAACTGGAAGGTTAAATTCCAGCACAAGGAGACACACACACTAACTGTGATTGAGCTAGCATGCTGAAATAGAAGTACAGCCTCTGTGGAGGGGCTGTCTGCACTGAGTACATACCTATGGTCTCAGACGGGATTGTACTCAGGATGGCTAAACTCCAGTGCAGTGCCCCAGGGGTCAGTCCTGGGGCCGGTTTTGTTCAACATCTTTATTAATGAGCTGGATGATCGGATGAATTGCAAGCAAGTTCGCGGATGACACTAAGCTGCGGGGAGAGGTAGATATGCTGGCGGGTAGGGATAGGGTCCAGAGTGACCTAGACAAATTGGAGGATTGGGCCAAAAGAAATCTGATGAGGTTCAGCAAGGACAAGTGCAGAGTCCTGCACTTAGGAAAGAAGAATCCCATGCACCACTAAAGGCTGGGGACCGACTGGCTAAGCAGCAGTTCTGCAGAAAAGGACCTGGGGATAACAGTGGATGAGAAGCTGGATATGAGTCGGCAGTGTGCCCTTGTTGCCAAGAAGGCTAACGGCAAATTGGGCTGTATTACTAGGAGCATTGCCAGCAGATCGAGGGAAGTGATTATTCCCCTCTATTTAGCACTGGTGAGGCCACATCTGGAGTATTGTGTCCAGTTTTGGTCCCCCCATTACAGAAGGGATTTGGACAAACTGGAGAGAGTCCAGCGGAGGGCAACAAAAATGATTAGGGGACTGGGACACATGACTTACGAGGAGAGGCTGAGGGAATTGGGGGTATTTAGTCTGCAGAGAAGAGTTGAGGGGGGCGGGGATTTGATAGCAACCTTCAACTACCTGAAGGGGGGTTCCAAAGAGGATGGATCTAGACTGTTCTCAGTGGTACCAAATGACAGAACAAGGGGCAATGGTCTCAAGTTGCAGTGGGGGAGGTCTAGGTTGGATATTAGGAAACACTATTTCACTAGGAGGGTGGTGAAGCACTGGAATGGGTTACCTAGGGAGGTGGTGGAATCTCCTTCCTTGGAGGTTTTTTTAAGGCCCAGCTTGACAAAGCCCTGGCTGGGATGATTTAGTTGATGTTGATCCTGCTTTGAGCAGGGAATAGGACTAGATGACCTCCTGAGGTCTCTTCCAACCCTAGTATTCTATGATTCCTGCCACGCGTGCTCTGGTGGCTACACTTTATTTTTAGCAAGCTCACTTGATGAGAGCTAACGTGGGTATGTCTCCTTGAGCTGGAATTGACGCCTTCCAGCTCTAGTGTAGACATACCCTAAGTGACTTGCCCAAGGTCCCACAGGAAGTCTGTGGCAAGGAATTGAACTTGAATCTCCCAAGGCCCATATTTGAGACCTAATCACTTGGCTACTCTTCCTCTACAGACTAAGGAGTCCTGTCCTGTAAGGTGTGCCGTGTCTGGGGCTGCGGCCCTCCCAGAGGCATGAGAAACTCTTCACCAAGGGTACAGACAGTGCAAGGGGTGCGAGATGGCGTTTTCGAGGGGAAGAGATGAGAGTTCGCAGACAGCACTTGCAAGGATTGCTCCTCTCCTTTGGTGAAGATCAGTATCCTGTTCACTGTTGCCTTTCGCTGGTCCTCCCTACCCCCTGTGACGCTCAATGAAAGTTTACTAGTGCATTATCATATACGCAGAGAAGTGTAGGTATGGAAGGGACCGCAGGAAAATATCTAGTCTATCCCTCTGTGCTGAGGCAGGATTAAGTAGATCTAAACCAGAGGTTCTCAAACTGTGGTCCGCAGACCACCAGTGGTCCGCGAGCTCCATCCAGGTGGTCCGTGGATAGTTCCCAGTAAGGTGCACGCCTGGGCGGCTGCACACAAGACAATGAAGGGCCACCCACCTAATTAGTGGAGCTGAGCAGGTGTGGCTCCACTAATTAGGTGCCTGGACCCTGGAGAAGACGCACATGTAAGGTGAGGTGGGGGTCTTGGGGGGAATAAGGGGTAGGTAGGAGGTGGCGATGGGGTGAGAGGAATTTGGGACGTGCAGGGCTGCGGTGGCCAGAGGAAGAGGCAACTTTCCCCAGCTCCA
The DNA here is from genome assembly GCF_013100865.1 of Trachemys scripta elegans. Lineage (NCBI taxonomy): Eukaryota > Metazoa > Chordata > Testudines > Emydidae > Trachemys > Trachemys scripta. Next base: position 570,256 of record NC_048310.1, read on the forward strand.
GAGTTGTGGCTGCTGGGGAGAGACGGCCCTCCTTCCCAGCCCCAGGTCTGTGGCTGCTGTGGCGGGGGAGAGACCCCCCTTCTTCCCAGCTCTAGTTCGGGGGCTACTGCAGCGGAGGAGAGAGGGCACATCCATCGCATTAGAAAGGTAAGACTACTGATATTAAAATATGAGTTGTAAGCTTTTATTTGTAGAACAAAAAGAGTTAATTAAGTTTTTTTTATATAGCACTTTTATACAAAGCGCTTTACAATAGTTAGCTAACGGGACAAACAACATTTGGAAAGATCAGGGGTCAGCAACCTTTCAGAAGTGGTGTGCCAAATCTTCATTTATTCACTCTGATTTAAGGTTTTGCATGCCAGGAATATATTTTAACATTTTTAGACAGTCTCTTTCTATAAGTCTATACTATATAACTAAACTATTGTTGTATGTAAAGTAAATAAGGTTTTTAAAATGTTTAAGAAGCTTCATTTAAAATTAAATTAAAATGCAGAGCCCCCCTGGACCAGTGGCCAGGACCCGGGCAGTGTGAGTGCCACTGAAAATCAGCGCGCGTGCCACCTTTGGCACACGTGCCATAGGTTGCCTACCCCTGGGAAAGATCATTAAGTGGTCCGCCGAGGCCCTTAGCAATTTTCAAGTGGTCTGTGAAAAAAATGTTTGACAACCACTGATCTAGACTATACCTGAGAGGTGTTTGTCGAACCTGCTCTTAGAAACTGCTAATGACAGGGATTCCACAGCCTCCCCAGGTCACCTGTCCCAGAATTTAACTGCCCTCATAGTTAAAAAGTTTTTCCTAATACACTGGTCTACAGTTTTTGAGAAGTCGTCTGCTTCAGAGATAAAATGTGCTAGTTATTATGTATTTTGATGTGCTGAATTCAAATATGACAATTAAAACACGTGATTGGCTACTGTTTCTAAGATATTTAAGTTTTTACATTTTATGTCTATGTATATTGTGTAGATAGTAGCGTTTTAATCATAAATTGTAAACCTAGGTCTTTTCATATGTTTATGATTGCTTTACATGATAATATGTCACCTGTCCTGTTTATGTAACACTTTAAAAATCAGCAAAAGGGTTATATAAATAAAATTTATTATGAAACAAAAGGCAAAAAACTATTATGTACATAGTTTAGTCCTATTCAGTGTCTACTCGGCGCTTCTTGGCTTGTCTCTTGTATTCATTAAATGGAGCATCTCTTGTCACTGTCCAGAAATAGTCTGCAAGCATTGATGGGCTTCATATGCCCTGATAGTGTTTCTCCATTGTTGCAATGTCCTGGTGAAATCGCTCGCCGTGCTCGTCGCTCACTGCTCAGCAGTTCGGTGGAAAAAAATCTAGATGAGAGTGCAAAAAATTTATCTTTAGTGACATGTTGCAACCAAGGCTTTTGTATGCCTTGAGGAGGTTTTCCACCAACAACCTGTAGTTGTCTGCCTTGTTGTTTCCGCGAAAATTTATTGCCACTAACTGGAAGGCTTTCCATGCCGGCTTTTCCTTGCCACACAGTGCATGGTCAAATGCATCATCTCGAAGAAGTTCACGAATCTGAGGACCAACAAAGACACCTTCCTTTATCTTAGCTTCACTTAACTTTGGAAATTTTCCACGGAGGTGCTTGTGTTTTGTCAATGGCCTTGACAAAGTTCTTCGTCAGACCCAGCTTGATGTGTAAGGATGGTAACAAAATCTTCCTTGATTCAACAAGTGGTGGATGCTGAACACTTTTCCTCCCAGGCTCCAATGACTGTCGGAGTGGCCAATCTTTCTTGATGTAGTGGGAATCTCTTGCACGACTATCCCATTCGCAGAGAAAACAGCAGTACTTTGTGTATCCAGTCTGCAGACCAAGCAAGAGAGCAAGAACCTTCAAATCGCCACCATGCTGCTACTGATGTTGGTCATAGTTTATGCACCTCAAAAGTTGTTTCATGTTGTCATAGGTTTCCTTCATATGGACTGCATGACCAACTAGAATTGATGGCAAAACATTGCCATTATGCAGTAAAACAGCTTTAAGACTCATCTTCGATGAATCAATGAGCAGTCTCCACTCATCTGGATCGTGAACGATGTTGAGGGCTGCCATCACACCATCGATGTTGTTGCAGGCTACAAGATCACCTTCCATGAAGAAGAATGGGACAAGATCGTTTTGACGGTCACGGAACATGGAAACCCTAACATCACCTGCCAGGAGATTCCACTGCTGTAGTCTGGAGCCCAACAGCTCTGCCTTACTCTTGGGTAGTTCCAAATCCCTGACAAGGTCATTCAGTTCACCTTGTGTTATGAGGTGTGGTTCAGAGGAGGAGGATGGGAGAAAATGTGGGTCCTGTGACATTGATGGTTCAGGACCAGAAGTTTCATCCTCTTCCTCTTCCTCGTCTGACTCAAGTGAGAATGATTCTGGTGCATCAGGAACCGGCAGCCCTTCTCCGTGGGGTACTGGGCGTATAGCTGATGGAATGTTTGGATAATGCACAGTCCACTTTTTCTTCTTTGACACACCTTTCCCAACTGGAGGCACCATGCAGAAGTAACAATTGCTGGTGTGATCTGTTGGCTCTCTCCAAATCATTGGCACTGCAAAAGGCATAGATTTCCTTTTCCTGTTCAACCACTGGCGAAGATTTGTTGCACAAGTGTTCCAGTATATGTGTGGGGCCCACCTCTTGTCCTGATCTCCAATTTTGCAGCCAAAATAAAGGTGATAGGCTTTCTTAACCATAGTGGTTATACTGCGCTTTTGTGATGCAAAAGTCACTTCACCACAAACATAGCAGAAGTTATCTGCACTGTACGAGGCATCTCTGCTCACTTTGGCTAAACAGAAATGTGTCCCTTTGCAAAATCAAACACTGACAAATAAGAGAGCACGACACTGTATGATTTCTAGAGCTGATATAGGGCAATTTGTTCAGCAGAATGATGTAAGCTTTGTTATGATTGCATCATCCATGACTTCTAGGAATAACATGATGCAATTCATATCATGTATGACGCAATACCAGCTTCAGATTGTTTTGCCTAAAAAGCAAGTTTTCATTGTTTTGCCTAAAAAGCAAGTACTGTCCAAACCCAGTCATAGATTTATTCATAGATCCAGTCAAAGATGGATTTTAGTCATTTCTGGTTTAAATTGAGATCCCTTCCCTTTATAACTCACTTATCCTCCGCCATTCCCAAGTCAAGTCGTATAAACTGACCCAATAGCATATCTTGAAAACTAGAGCCAATCAACATTTTAAGCATCGTTTTCGTTCTCAGTGACCCAGAATTAGTAAAGTTTGACTACATTTATTTCAGAAGCATTTTGGCTGTAGAGCAGTGATATCTAATCTGACCTTCCCTTGCTGCAGACTGAGCCAATTACTAAGTGTCCTACCCTTGGTGGACATGGAGAACAATTGATCATGGTCCTCTTTATAACAGCCCTTAATATATTTGAAGGCTGTTATCAGGTGCCCCATCAGTCTTCTTCTCTCAAGACTAAACATATCTAGGTTTTTAACCATTCTTCATCAGTCAGGTTGACTAAACCTGTTATCATTTTGTTGCTCTCTTCTGGACTCTCTCCAATTGATAAAGAAGTCTATAAAATCATGACTAGTGTTGAGAAAGTAAATAAGGAAGTATTATTTACTCCTCCTCCTAACACAAGAACTAGAGGTCACCAAATGAAATGAATGGGCAGCAGGTTTAGAACAAACAAAAGGAAGTATTTCTTCACACAAGGCCCAGTCAACCTGTTTAACTCTTCGCCAGAGGATGTTGTGAAGGGCAAGATTATAACAGGGTTCAAAAAAGAACTAGATAAGTTCATAGAGGATAGATCCATCAATGTCTATTAGCCGGGATGGGCAGGGATGTTGTCTCTAGCTTCAGTTTGCCAGAAGCTGGGAATGGGCGACAGGGGATGGATCACTTGATGATTACCTGTTCTGTTCGTTCCCTCTGGGGCACCGGGCATTGGCCACTGTCGGAAGACAGGGTACTGGGCTAGATGGACCTTTGGTCTGACCCAGTATGACTGTTCTTATGTTCAATTTGTGCACATCTTTGTTAAAGTGGGGAGCCCAGAATTGGACACAGTACTCCAGCTGAGGCCTCACCAATGCTGAGTAGAGCAGGCGAATTCATAGAATCATAGAATATCAGGGTTGGAAGGGACCTCAGGAGGTCATCTAGTCCAACCCCCTGCTCAAAGCAGGACCAATCCCCAACTAAATCATCCCAGCCAGGGCTTTGTCAAGTCGGGCCTTAAAAACCTCCAAGGAAGGAGATTCCACCACCTCTCTAGGTAACGCATTCCAGTGCTTCACCACCCTTCTAGTGAAATAGTGTTTCCTAATATCCAACCTAAACCTCCCCCACTGCAACTTGAGACCATTGCTCCTTGTTCTGTCATCTGCCACCACTGAGAACAGCCGAGCTCCATCCTCTTTGGAACCCCCCCTCAGGTAGTTGAAAACAGCTATCAAATCCCCCCTCATTCTTCTCTTCTGGAGACTAAACAATCCCAGTTCCCTCAGCCTCTCCTCATAAGTCATGTGCTCCAGCCCCCTAATCATTTTTGTTGCCCTCCACTGGACTCTTTCCAATATTTCCACATCCTTCTTGTAGTGTGGGGCCCAAAACTGGACACAGTACTCCAGATGAGGCCTCACCAATGTCGACTAGAGGGGAATGATCACGTCCCTCGATCTGCTGGCAATGCCTCTACTTATACAGACCCAAATGCCGTTAGCCTTCTTGGCAACAAGGGCACACTGTTGACTCATATCCAGCTTCTCGTCCACTGTGACCCCTAGGTCCTTTTCTGCAGAACTGCTACCTAGCCATTCGGTCCCTAGTCTGTAAGAGTGCATGGGATTCTTCCGTCCTAAGTGCAGGACTCTGCACTTGTCCTTGTTGAACCTCATCAGGTTTCTTTTGGCCCAATATTACCTCTCATGTCTTACAAACAACACTCCTGTTAATACACCCTGGAATGATATTAGCTTTTTTCACAACTGCATCACATTATTTACTCATATTCAGTTTGTGATCCACTATCGACCCCACATCCTTTTCTGCAGCTCTGCTGCCTACCAGTTATTTCCTGTTTTGTATTTGTGCAATAAATGTTTTCCTTCCTTAGTACTTTGAATTATACCCAGGGATCAAAGTAACTTAAAGGACTTACCGGTACTCCAGAGTCCTTAGGAGGAGCAGGGCCTCTACCGGAAGAGGTGGGGCCTTTAAATCTCTGGGCCCTTTAAATCAGGATTTAAAGGGCTGGGGCTGTGGTAGCAGCAGCTGGGAGCCCCGGGCCCTTTAAATCACCCCTGGAGCTACCAGCTGCAGAGGCAGCTGGGACCCCTGGGGGTGATTTAAAGGGCCCGGGGCTCCAGCTGCCGCTACCGCAGAGGAGCCCTGGGCACTTTAAATCACCATGGGAGGGGGCTCCCGGCTGCTGCCTCTACCCCGGGGCCCCAGCCTCTGGCGGAGCGTTAGAGGGTCTGGGGCTCCGCTGCAGTAGTGGCAGCTGGGAGCCCCTGGCCCATTAAATCACCGCCAGAGCCCTGCCGCCGCTACCCCAGGGCTCCAGCAGCGGGGCTCGGGTGGCGATTTAAAGGGCCCCGGAGGGTAGCAGCAGTGGGAGCCCTGGGCCCTTTAAATCGCCACCCGAGGCGCGCTGCTGGAGCCCCGGGGTAGCAGCGGCAGCCGGGGGTTCGGGTGGTGATTTAAACAGCCCAGGGCTCTGGCTGCTGCTACCGCCCTGGGCCCTTTAAATCGTTCCTGGAGCCCCTCTGCTGGAGCCCTGGGGTAGTGGCAGCGGGGCTGTGGTGGCAAGTTAAAGGGCCTGGGGCAGTAGCGGTGGCCGAGCCCCGGGCCCTTTAAATCGCCACCAGCGCCCCGCCGCTGCTACCCCAGGGCTCCTTCAGCAGGGCTCCAGAGACGATTTAAAGGGCTCGGGGCTCCAAACACTGCTGGGAGCCCCAGGCCCTTTAAATTGCTGTCAGGGGAAGCCAATCCGCCCTGGTATGGGGCACTGGCTCTTGCCGGTATGCCATTACCGGGGCGTACCGGCTTACTTTCACCTCTGATTGTACCGTGATTTCAAATCCTTCGGAATTATAATCCTGTCCTCCAAAGTGTTTACAAGCCCTCCCAACTTGATGTCTGCAAATTTTATAAGCATATTTTCCATTCAGTCATCCAAGTTATTAATGAAACTACTGAACAGTACTGACCCCAGGACAGACCCCTGGGAGACCCTGCTGGATATGCCCTCCCAGATTGTCAGCGAACCATTGGTAACTACTCTTTGCGTCTGATCTGTCAGGCTTCTCTCTCTGTTTGTGATGCTGGCTGCTCCTGTCTCTGTCTGTCTGTCTCTCTCTCTCTCTCTCTCTGAACGTTCTAACAATATAGTAGAAAGATAAGACGCCTCAGGGTCCCTAATGGGAACTGTAAACCCTGCCTCAACCTTTCCCCTTTTCCCCTCCCCCTCTCTGGGAGTAGCAGTCCTGCCCCCAGGCATACGGGGACCCTGAGTCTGTTCTGCAGGTTCTAGCCCTGTCTGTTCCCTTCCCTCCCTGTGGGAAGAAGTGGCTGCACTGACAAGGAGATTCTGCAGGGTCTGTAGCAAGGCCAAAGGAAATGGTGGTGGAATGTTTTATTATTTATTTTGATTTCTAACTGTTCAGTTTGCCTGACTGTGTAACTGCTCCATGTGCTCTGATATATCTGCATTGTAAACCCAAGCTCATCAGATTCAGGTTTAAGCCCAAACCCCTTTATTGTCCACACACAAATCTTTCTGACTTGGGTCAGTAAGCCCTCAGGACCCAAGCCCTTGGACTGAGACAAGTCCCACTGGGCCTCAGGTCCAAGCACTGCCATCTTGCAATGTGAATGCAGTTCAAGCTGCAAACCAGAGTCAGAAAGTCTGTGTAGTGCAGTGTGGATGCGTTCACGCAGTTGTGAGGCGTGGGTCCAGCAATTGGAAACCTGGTGTAGTGAGTCAGTGTGGCTCCCCTCCTGCCCAGAAGAGGGAGCCCCCGTGCAGGCACCAGAGTGGGTGGAGCCACCACCGCCTGTCTCCGCCCCCCGGAAGTCAAGGGGCGGGACAGGAAGTATAAAGGCCGGCCGCCAGAGCTCAGTCAGCAGCCAGCCACCACAGAGAGCAGACGTGCGGCCAGGAGCTCCCGGCCAGGAGACTGCCGAGGCCCGAGGCCAGGGCCCTAACTGGCCAGAGCTACCCCGGGCACGCTACGAGGAGGAGCCGCCGGAGCCCGTCTGCCCCCGTCGCTGGGAGGAACCCTGGGAACCGCCCCACACTAACCCTGAGGGTGAGACCGCACCAGAACCCCTCCGCCCCTGCTGCTACCCAGAGGAGCCGCCCGAGTGCAACTGGCCTGATTTCCCGGCGGAGCTACTGGACCTGCCACCAAGCCCTGGCCGCGAGGAGCCCATGCAGCTGGACTGGCCCGAGCCCGGCGCGACGAACGAGGTAGGCCCTGAGGGGGGATCTGGAAGTAGCCCGGGGGTAGCCGACCCCGGTCAGGCTTCAGCCGAATGTGAGCCAATGTCAGTGTGTTGAGGTCTGGATACCCCACTGACCAGCAGCGGCAGTAACCGCTGTTAGGGCCCCGGGCTGGAACGCAGTGGAGTGGGTGGGCCTGTGTTCCCCCCCTGCCACTCCCGCTCACGGGTGGCAGGCTTCCCCCTCACCCAACGCTCGGCTGTAGTAGCCTAGGCGTACCCTGAACTGTTTGCTCGCTCAGCCCCTGCAACCAAGGGCCTGAGCTTGAACTGTGTGTGCCCCGCCCTGATCCAGGGCCTGGGCTCCCTAGCTGTTTGACTGCTCAGCCCCTGCACCAGAGGGCCTGAGCCCTGAATTAACTGTTGCCGGCTCAGCCCCTGCACCAGAGGGCCTGAGCCCCGGACTCCCGATTGCCTGCTCAGCCCCTCCCTGAGGGCCTGAGCCCTGAGCTAGCTGTCGGCTTTGCTCCGCCCCTGCACCTGAGGGCCGGAGCTTCTGGACTAACGGACTGCTTGTTCCCACAATAGTGAGTCGGTGTGGCTCCCCTCCTGCCCGGAAGGGTCGAGCCCCGGCAAGGACCTATTACACCTGGCTTTACAATGCAGTGTGGGCTTGGAAACATTGAGTCTTTATTAATGAGCTGGATGATTGGATGAATTGCACCCTCAGCAAGTTCACGGATGACACTAAGCTGGGGGGAGAGGTAGATACACTGGAGGGTAGGGATAGGGTCCAGAGTGACCTAGACAAATTGGAGGATTGGGCCCAAAGAAATCTGGTGAGGTTCAGCAAGGACAAGTGCAGAGTCCTGCACTTAGGATGAAAGAATCCCGTGCACCGCTACAGGCTGGGGACCAACTGGCTAAGCAGCAGTTCTGCAGAAAAGGACCGGGGGTTTACAGTGGATGAGAAGCTGGATATGAGTCGGCAGTGTGCCCTTGTGCTGGGACACTTTGTTTACTTAGGTTTACCTCCTGCCTGTGGACACGAGGTAAACAAACCATCTCGGCCCACCAGCAGCTTATCTTGATGGCCCGGGAGCCAAAGTTTGCTGACCCCTAAATTATAGGGTCGGCTTATGAACGGGTCACTAATTTTTTCCATTTTTACTTATCCATCCAGTAGATTGGTGAGGCATGATTTCCCTTTACAAAAACCATGTTGACTCTTCCCCAACAAATTGTGTTCATCTGTGTGTCTAGGCTGACCAGACAGCAAGTGTGAAAAATCGGGATGGGGGGGGGTAATAAAAGCCTAAATAAGAAAAAGCCCCAATATCGGGACTGTCTCTGTAAAATTGGGACATCTGGTCATCCTATGTGTGTCTGACAATTCTGTTCTTTACTATAGTTTCAACCATTTTGCCCAGTACTGAAGTTAGGCTTACTGGCCTGTAATTGCCGGGATCATCTCTGGAGCCTTTTTTAAAAATTGGCATCACATTAGCTATCCTCCTGTCATCTGGTACAGAAGCTGATTTAAATGATAGGTTACAGGCTACAGTTAGTAGTTGTGTAATTTCACATTTGGGTTTCTTCAGAACTCTTGGGTGAATCCCATCTGGTCCTGGTTGCTTATTCCTGTTTAGTTTATCAATTTGTTCCAACGCTTCCTCTAATACACCTCAATCTTGGACATTTCCCACCTAAAAAGAAGGTCTCAGGTTTGGGAATCTCCCTCAAAGTCACAAAGGCTGATGCAAAGAATTCATTTAGTTTCTCCGCAATGGCCTTATTGTCCTTGAGTGCTCCTTTAGCATCTTAATCATCCAGTGGCCTCACTGGTTGTTTAGCAGGCTTCCTGATTCTGATGTACTTAATTTTTATTTATATTTTACTATTCTTTTTGAGTTTTTGGCTATCTGTTCTTCAAATTCTTTTTGGCCTTCCTAATTATATTTTTACACCTCACTTGCCAGAGTTTATGCTCCTTTCGATTTTCCTCAATAGCAGGGGTTCTCAAACTGGGAGTTGTGACCCCTGAGGGGGTCACAAGGTTATTACATGGGGGGTCACAAGCTGTCAGCCTCCAGCCCAAACCACGCTTCACTCCAGCATTTATAATAGTGTTAAATATAAAAAATGAGAGTTTTTAATTCATAAGAGGGGTCGCACTCAAAGGCTTGCTTTGTGAAAGGGGTCACCAATAGGATTTAACTTCCAGTTTGTAAAGGATGTCTTTTTGCCTCTCACTGCTTCTTTTACTTTGTTGTTTAGCCACAGTGGCACTTTTTTGGTTCTCTTACTATGCTTTTTAATTTGGGGTATACATTTAAGTTGAGCCTCTTTTATGGTGTCTTTAAAAAGTTTCCCTGAAGCTTGCAAGGATTTCATTTTTGGCACTGAACCTTTTGGAACATAAGAACGGCCAGACCAGGTCAGACCAAAGGTCCATCTAGCCCAGTATCCTGTCTACCGACAGTGGCCAATGCCCGGTGCCCCAGAGGGAGTGGACCAACAGGCAATGATCAGGTGATCTCTCTCCTGCCATCCATCTCCATCCTCTGACAAACAGAGGCTAGGGACACCATTCCTTACCCATCCTGGCTAATAGCCATTAATGGACTTAACCTCCATGAATTTATCCAGTTCTCTCTTAAATGCTGTTATAGTCCTAGCCTTCACAACCTCCTCAGGTAAGGAGTTCCGAAAGTTGACTGTGCGCTGCGTGAAGAAGAACTTCCTTGTATTTGTTTCAAAAGCTGCTGCCTATTAATTTCATTTGGTGACCCCTAGTTCTTGTATTATGGGAATAAGTAAATAACTTTTCCTTATCCACTTTTTCCACATCCCTCATGATTTTATATACCTCTATCATATCCCCCCTTTGTCTCCTCTTTTCCACGCTGAAGAGTCCTAGCCTCTTTAATCTCTCCTCAGATGGGACCCGTTCCAAACCCCTAATCATTTTAGTTGCCCTTTTCTGAACCTTTTCTAGTGCCAGTATATCTTTTTTGAAATGAGGAGACCACATCTGTATGCAGTATTCGAGATGTGGGCATACCATCGATTTATATAAGGTCAATAATATATTCTCATTCTTATTCTCTAGCCCCTTTTTAATGATCCCTAACATCCTGTTTGCTTTTTTGACCGCCTCTGCACACTGTGCAGACATCTTCAGGGAACTATCCATGATGACTCCAAGATCTTTTTCCTGAATTGTTGTAGCTAAATTAGCCCCCATCATATTGTATGTATAGTTGGGGTTATTTTTTCCAATGTGCATTACTTTACATTTATCCACATTAAATTTCATTTGCCATTTTGTTGCCTAATCACTTAGTTTTGTGAGATCTTTTTGAAGTTCTTCACAGTCTGCTTTGGTCTTAACTATCTTGAGCAGTTTAGTATCATCTGCAAACTTTGCCACCTCACTGTTTACCCCTTTCTCCAGATCATTTATAAATAAGTTGAATAGGATTGGTCTGAGGACTGACCCTTGGGGAACACCACTAGTTACCCCTCTCCATTCTGAGAATTTACCATTCATTCCTACCCTTTGTTCCCTGTCTTTTAACCAGTTCTCAATCCATGAAAGGACCTTCCCTTTTATCCCATGACAACTTAATTTATGTAAGAGCCTTTGGTGAGGGACGTTGTCAAAGGCTTTCTGGAAATCTAAGTACACTATGTCCACTGGATCCCCCTTGTCCACATGTTTGTTGACCTCTTCAAAGAACTCTAATAGATTAGTAAGACACGATTTCCCTTTACAGAAACCATGTTGACTATTGCTCAACAGTTTTTCTATGTCTGACAATTTTATTCTTAACTATTGTTTTGACTAATTTGCCCGGTACCGACGTTAGACTTACCGGTCTGTAATTGCCGGGATCAGCTCTAGAGCCCTTTTTAAATATTGGCGTTACATTAGCTAACTTCCAGTCATCGGGTACAGAAGCCGATTTAAAGGACAGGTTACAAACCTTAGTTAATAGTTCAGCAACTTCACATTTGAGTTCTTTCAGAACTCTTGGGTGAATGCCATCTGGTCCCGGTGACTTGTTAATGTTAAGTTTATCAATTAATTCCAAAACCTCCTCTAGTGACACTTCAATCTGTGACAGTTCCTCAGATTTGTCAGCTACAAAAGCCAGCTCAGGTTTGGGAATCTCTCTAACATCCTCAGTCGTGAAGACTGAAGCAAAGAATCCATTTAGTTTCTCCGCAATGACTTTATCGTCTTTAACTGCTCCTTTTGTATCTCGATCATCAAGGGACCCCACTGGCTGTTTAGCAGGCTTCCTGCTTCTGATATACTTAAAAAACCTTTTGTTATTACCTTTGGAGTTTTTGGCTAGCCGTTCTTCAAACTCCTCTTTGGCTTTTCTTATTACATTCTTGCACTTAATTTGGCAGCATTTATGCTCCTTTCTATTTGCCTCACAGAGCCACCATTTTCCCGGACATGTTCGGCTTTTTGGCAATTCCCCCCGGACGGGGGTTTGAGTGCCGAAAAGCCGGACATGTCCGGGGAAAAAGAGGACGTATGGTAACCCTAAAACCCACTTCATCAGATGCTCTGCACCTGTTGGCTTTCCCACAGTCCTTAGTTTAAAAACTGCTCTGCGACCTTTTTAATTTTACATGCCAGCAATCTGGTTCCATTTTGGTTTAGGTGGAGCCCACCCTTCCTGTATAGGCTCCCCCTTTCCCAAAACGTTCTCTAGTTCCTAATAAATCTAAACCCCTCCTCCCTACACCATTGTCTCATCCATGCATTGAGACTCTGCAGTTCTGCCTGTCTAACTTGCCCTGCGCATGGAACTGGAAGCATTTCAGAGAATACAGCCATGGAGGTCCTGGACTTCAGTCTCTTACCTAGCAGAGGATGTAGGTGTCATGCTCATCTACCTGGCGTGGGAGGTCTCCTGTGATGAAGCCAGGCCCTGGGGAGTGGCTGAAGGCATGTCCCACTGTATCCCAGCTGAGGAGCTGGAAGGAGGGGCTGATGGACATTCTGAGTGTCATAGATTCATAGATTCTAGGACTGGAAGGGACCTCGAGAGGTCATCGAGTCCAGTCCCCTGCCAGCATGGCAGGACCAAATACTGTCTAGACCATCCCTGATAGACATTTATCTAACCTATTCTTAAATATCTCCAGAGATGGAGATTCCACAACCTCCCTCGGCAATTTATTCCAGTGTTTAACCACCCTGACAGTTAGGAACTTTTTCCTAATGTCCAACCTAGACCTCCCTTGCTGCAGTTTAAGCCCATTGCTTCTTGTTCTATCCTTAGAGGCTAAGGTGAACAAGTTCTCTCCCTCCTCCTTATGACACCCTTTTAGATACCTGAAAACTGCTATCATGTCCCCTCTCAGTCTTCTCTTTTCCAAACTAAACAAACCCAATTCTTTCAGCCTTCCTTCACAGGTCATGTTATCAAGAACTTTAATCATTCTTGTTGCTCTTCTCTGGACCCTATCCAATTTCTCCACATCTTTCTTGAAATGCGGTGCCCAGAACTGGACACAATACTCCAGCTGAGGCCTAACCAGCGCAGAGTAGAGCGGAAGAATGACTTCTCGTGTCTTGCTCACAACACACCTGTTAATACATCCCAGAATTATGTTTGCTTTTTTTTTGCAACAGCATCACACTGTTGACTCATATTTAGCTTGTGGTCCACTATAACCCCTAGATCCCTTTCTGCCGTACTCCTTCCTAGACAGTCTCTTCCCATTCTGTATGTGTGAAACTGATTTTTTTCTTCCATGTGGAGCACTTTGCATTTGTCTTTGTTAAACTTCATCCTGTTTAACTCAGACCATTTCTCCAATTTGTCCAGACCATTTTGAATTATGACCCTGTCCTCCAAAGCAGTTGCAATCCCTCCCAGTTTGGTATCATCCACAAACTTAATAAGCATACTTTCTATGCCAATATCTAAGTCGTTAATGAAGATATTGAACCGAGACGGTCCCAAAACAGACTCCTGCGGAACCCCACTTGTTATGCCTTTCCAGCAGGATTGGGAACCATTAACCCCAACTATACATACAATATGATGGGGGCTAATTTAGCTACAACAATTCAGGTGATAGGGAATAGCCAGCATGGATTTGTAAAGAACAATCATGTCAAACCAATCTGATAGCTTTCTTTAATAGGATAACAAGCCTTGTGGATAAGGGAGAAGCTGTGGATGTGGTATACCTAGACTTTAGTAAGGCATTTGATACGGTCTCGCATGATATTCTTATCGATAAACTAGGCAAATACAATTTAGATGGGGCTACTATAAGGTGGGTGCATAACTGGCTGGATAACCGTACTCAGCTCTGGAAAGAGGCAGCAGGTACACTCCGGTGAAGGCCATCAAGTGGGCGGCAGCTCCTCCGCTGCCCAACCAAGGAGCTTGGACACTCGCCGGGGCTTTGCTGAGCAGTTTGTGGCCAGGCCTGGGCTGCTGCCCTCTGCAGCCTGAACAGGCCTGGAATTTCCAGCTGAGGTTGTTCTGGGAGGAATGTGCCTCTCCCTCCCTCCACTCACACCCAGGGCAGCTGTCACCTTTCCTCAGTACTGGCAGCTGCTCCCTGGGGTCCCCCGGCACAATCCAGCGACGAGCAGTCCTCCCCTGGTTCCAACCCCCACTTGGTGGCAAATGACTGAGTTCAGCACAGGAACAGGGCTGCAGAATGGGGCCAGTCACCTGAGGGATGCACTGATCCTGCCAAGTATGTGACCTATTTAGCAGGAGCCCTCGGCACAGTGAGCCAGGCTGAAGAAGCAGTCCCAGCACGGGGTGCCCAAAGGCAGAAAGAGCCCATTGCATGAAGGGCAGGCATAGAAGCAGGGCAAGCTGGCTCGGGTCTGTATGTTAAACTGCAGAGGAGGCTTGCAGGAGATGGGAGGTACTCTGCATGCTCTGTGAGCAACCACTCCCTATGGGTTGAAGGGCGCGACTGCCACAAGCAGAGCTTAGCAGACTAGCATCCTGGCGGGGTAACTTGTGGTTATGGCATAGAACTGGGACTCTGGAGACCTGGAATCTATTTCCAGCTCTGCCACTGACCCACTCTGTGACCTTGGGCAAGTCCCTTCTGAAATCTGTGCCTGTTTCCCATCTGTACAGTGGGGCTAGTACCATGCCCTGCCTCCCAAGCATATGAAGCTAACTCCATTCATGACTGGGGAACTGAGTAACAGCTCCAAGGCCCTGTTGCAAATGTGAGCGAATGGCCTCTGAGGTTAGCTAGGGAATTCATGGCTTTTAAGACTTGAATGGACCATTGTGATCATCTAGCCTGACCTCCTGCATAACACAGGTCATAGAACGTCTCTGTATTAAAACCTGCGGCAAGGCCAAGAGCTGTGCTGGAGTTTGGGCGTATTTTTAGGAAAATATCCCATCTTGATTTAAAAATCTCCAGTGATGGAGGATCCACCACATTCCTTGGTACATTGTTCCAATAGTTAATTACTATCACTGTTAAAAATTTGCATCTTATTTCTAGTCTGAATTCATCTACCTTTAACTTCCCGCTGGTGTGTCGAGTTATACCTTTGTCTGCTAATGTCCATGTACGTAGTTATATATTGTGATCATCACCCCTTCAGCTCTTTGAGAAGTTAAATAGATTGAGCTCCTTAAGAATTTCACTACATGGCATGTGTCAAAGCTGATTCCTCACTTTGGGTGCAGAAGGTGGGGGCCCGCAAGGATTCTAAAAATTAACACTGGCCACTCCAGGCTTGTATTAAACGCCCAAGGTTACAGCTTCTCTCTGACCTTGGATGGGTAGATGCTGCCACCACCCAAGTGCAGAATCCCTTTGAGAGACCAGGAAGGCTCACTTGGGAATCCCTTCCTGTGGGGTACCCTCAAGCCCTTTCACCCCCACCCCCGGGGAAGAGCCGAGAAAGAAAAGAAAAAGAAATCATCTGTTGCCACCAGCTAATAATAAAAAAAAAAAAAAATGTGCACAGACCTTTTAAGACACAGAACTTCAATCCTGTTCTTAAAAAAGGTAAATTTTATTTAAAAAAAAAAATCTGAAAACTCAGGTTATTGCTAGATTTTAAAAGAGCAAATACAAGGATTAAGCACCAAAAATAGCTTTCTTGAGGTCCAACTTAAAGGTTACAAGCAAAACAAAAGCACCTGGAGTTAGCACAGAGGAATCTACAAGCCATAAAGAAATAAGAGATTAAACCTAATTGCGTCTTCCTAGACATTTCCTAATCTACTTACATATCTGGGGTTTCAAATGAGTAGTTTCTAGGTATGATCTGATGATTTTTCATACCTGGCCCAATCTTTTTACAGTATAATTGCTGTTCTGTCCCTCTCTCTGGGAGAACAACCACAGACAGACAAAGGGGAAGTTTTTCTCTATTTTAAAATGTTCTAGCCTTCCCACTGTCTCTTTTGGTCAGGTGCCCACTCCCACCCTTTTACCTATGCATAGCAGTGAGAATTTTTAACCCTTTACAGGTAGAGCAAGAGGAGAACAGCTACTAAGAGGGATTTTATAGCTAACTGACTGTCTGGGTGTCCATAAAAGGGAGTTTGCCCTTCATTTATCACAGCATGTTTTACCATGAGTCAGTCATTCCCATGGCTCTTCTCTCAACGGTCTTTCCAATGTACCCACATCCTTCTTGAAGTGTGGACACCAGAGCTGGACACAGGATTCCAGCAGCGGTCAAACCAGTGCCAAATACAGATGTGATATAACCTCTCTACTCCTACTCACTATTCCCCTCTCTATACATCCAGAGGTCACATTAGCCTTTTTGGTCACCCTGGGAGCTCATGATCTGCTGATTATCCCCCAGAACCCCAAACTCTTTTTCAGAGTCGCTGCTTCCCTGGATGAAGTCCCCCTGCCTGTAAGTATGTCCCACACTCTTTGCTCCTATATGTATGCCCTTGCATTTGGACGTATTTAAATGCATATTGTTGTCTGTGTCCCATTTGCTAAGTGATCAAGATCCCTCTGTATTATCAGTGACCTGTCTTCATTATTT
The DNA here is from genome assembly GCF_013100865.1 of Trachemys scripta elegans. Lineage (NCBI taxonomy): Eukaryota > Metazoa > Chordata > Testudines > Emydidae > Trachemys > Trachemys scripta. Next base: position 586,788 of record NC_048310.1, read on the forward strand.
ACCACTTCCCCAATCTTTGTCACCTGCAAACATTATCAGTAAAAAATTTTGTTTTTTTTCCAAGTCATTGATAAAAATGTTTAATAGTGTAAGGCCAAAAACTGATCCTTGCAGGACTCCATTAGAAACACAGTCATTCTGGGGATGACGCCCCATTTATAATTAAATTCTGAGACCTACAGTGTAATCAGTCTGTAATCCATTAGATGTATGCCATGTTGAGTTTATATCACTGTAGTTTATTAATCAATATGTCCTGCAGTGCCAAGTCAAATACCTCACAGATGTCTAAATATTACTATGAGCTTTGTCAACCAAACTTGTGATCTCATCAAAAAACGGTATGTTACTTTGATGAGACCTGTTCTCAGAAATAGCTGTTGATTAACATTAATTATATTGCATTGCTTTAATTATTTATTAATCTAGTCTTATATCAACCATTCCATGTTTTTGCTCGGGATCAGTGTCAGGATGACAGGTTAAAGTAACCTGGGTCACCTGGTTTACCTTTTTAAATGTTGACATAACAAGAGCCTTCTTCCACTCCTCTGGAACGTTCCCGTGTTCCAAGACCTATTGAGTTCCTCAGCCAGCTCCTTTAATACTCTTGGATGCACGTTATCTGGAGCTGCTGATTTAGAAATGTCTAACAGCAGAAGCTGCTGTTTGACATCCTCCTGGGTTGCTATTGGAATGGAATATATTTCATCATCATATACTAGGATATGAACACATCATCTGTTTATTTCCCAAATACAGAGCAGAAATATTTACCAAACACTTCTGCCTTTTCTGTATTATTACTGACAGGTCTACCAGGCCCATCTAGCTATGGACCATGATCACTGTTAGGATTCCTTTTGTTCTCTATATACTTAAACTCCTGTGTATTGTCCTTCGCTCTGATGAGCAGTGGCATGAGGGCAATACCTGCCTCGGGCCTCACTCTCCCATCAAAGGGCAACCCCTTGGGGTGTGGGCTCCTGAACCCTCTGTGTCACAGGAAGGGTAGGGGTGTAGTTACAATGATGTGGATGGGTCCCAGGTGCTGTGTGTATGGGGCTCATGGAGGAATCTGTCCCCAGACCCCATTGCTGTGAGAAGGGTGCTCTGCTTCTAGGGCTCATGGAGGGGTCAGTTCTCAGGCCCCATTGCCAGGGGAGGGGAGCTGTGGTTATGAGACTCACAGGGGGTCGGTCCCAGGCCCCATTGCTATTGGATGGGCTCTGTCGTAATGGGGGCTCACAAGAGGGTGGGGTCAGGCCACAGCCCCCATTGCTATAGGAGATGAGTTGTTATGGGGCTCACTAAGGGGTTTTTTCCAGGACCCATAGCTATGGGAGAGGAGCAGTGATTATGGGGCTCATGGAGGGGTCAGTCCCAGGCCCCATTGGTATGGGAAGGGAGCTGTGGTTATGGGGATAATGGAGGGTTGGTCCCAGGCCCCNCCTTGCTATGGGAGAGGAGCAGTGATTATGGGGCTCATGGAGGGTCGGTCCCAGGCCCCGTTGCTATGGGAGGGGAGCTGTGGTTATGGGGATAATGGAGGGTCGGTCCCAGGCCCCGTTGCTATGGGAGGGGAGCTGTGGCTGTGTTTGAACTGCATTGCTGGGAGGTTGTCTGAAAAGGAAACCCTGTTCAAGCTCCGGTCGCGTCCCTTGGCTCTAGTCCACGTTAAGGCTCCAGATACGCACACCCTGGTCCCAGCCCAGACCCCCAGCTGGCAATGACATTGAACTTCAGGCAAGCTCCCAGTGCAGCATGTAGTTCACCCTTCACCTGCCCCGCAGACTTTGCCTGCAGTCTCTATAAAAGGTAAAGGCTGTGTGAGTCACTGCCCCCTCCCGCTCCTGCCCTCTCTCTCTCCCTCTCTCGCAGACACAGTTCAGCTCCGGCCGCCCAGCACAGCTCCTGCTGCTCTGGCAGCCAGAGGCAGGCTCTGCAGTGGAGAAGTGGGGCCGTCCCACTGAACAGGCCCTTGTTGGAGGATGAGCTGCACCAGGCTGGGTCTCTCTCTCCTGCTGCTGGCTGCCCTGGGCTGGACGGAGGATGAGCATGGCTCAGAGGACTCTTCTCACCCCAAAAAGAAAGGTGAGTAAATCCCAGACTCTCTCTCTGGTTCCCTTGGCCACACACATCTCTCTGGTGTCTGGCTGCTCCCTCTAGGGAGAGATGGGGCGCAGGGTACTTGGCGCTGGTTCTGCTCCCCACAGGGCTGGCTGGTGTCGCCCTGCTGGTTCTCTAACACATCCCAGGAGGGCTGAATGAAGCATGTCCTGTTTGTGTCATGGGGCAATTGTCTGCTAGGCTGCTGGAGAGGGCATGTCGGCTGCTGAGAGCACTGCTGGAGGAATGCCCCTGCACAGACAGTGCTACAGTTCCTGCCTCCAGTCCCCCAGCCCAAATCCTGGATCCGCTTCCTGTCTCTCAGCACCTGCTGGACCCAGCCCACACAGCCAGGGCACCCATCCTAGCACCAGCTAAGCCCCTGGGGGCTCCCACCAAAAGTTCAGTCAGTGGGGATGGAATTTCTCCAGCTTCACCTTGACAAGAGGACATGACCCACAAATGGCACCACAATGCAGAGAAGGTTGCCAGCTGTATTGACCCTGGAGAACCCAGCACACCTACAAACTGGAATAGCCTGGTCAGGTGTAACCACAGCAACATCTCCCCGCCAGGCACTCTGCCCAGGCTGCCAATTAAATAAGCATTTGTGTACACAGCCGTACAGACCCTCCACCCCCATGACCCCCACCATGTATAGATCCTGTGCCCCCTTTCCCTCACCCGCCGTGTATAGATCCTGTGCCCCCCTTTCCCTCACCCGCCGTGTATAGATCCTGTGCCCCCTTCCCTCACCCGCCGTGTATAGATCCTGTGCCCCCTTCTTCTCAGGCCCATTCTTCCCACACCCCTCACCTCTCCTCTCACCTCGCCCACTCTCTCCATACAGCGCCTGAGCCATCTCCTGCAGCCCCCCTTTCTCCTCGCTGGGCCCCAACCCCCTTTCCACACATTAATTCCCTTTTCCATCAGATCAAAGGGATTAATGTCGACTTGGCAGTTACAGTTCTAACTCTCGGGAAAGCGATGGCATGTGACTGGTACGGTCAGCAACTCAGACGGGGGTGGCCTGGCACAGCAGCCTGGGCAGCGAGGTTGTCAAGATTTATGGCACAGCCACATGGGCAATAAGGTGCTGGGGGGAGGGGAGGCATATGGGGATGGACCTGAAACAGCTGCATGGATATTCCAATGCTGAGCGGGTTTATGGTGCGTTTCATCTGTAGCGTTGGTCTGTTGGTGGTGAGCGTGCTCAGACATACTGCCCTAATAGGGTCAGAGCAGTGCTACCGCCAGGTGCCACTTCACACTCACGTCTAAGGCCCCCTACTGCAGTGCTGGGCTATCACAGAACCTTCTTGAATCAGCTGAGAAATCGATGAGGCACCCGGGGAGCGGGAGAGAAACGTGCAGTGATGTTCCAAACAGCATCAGTCGCACTCTGTTCTGCTGGAGGAATAAATTCAGCCACATCTCAGTGCAAGGCCTGGAGGGTGTGATACAGTGGAAGGGATGTGGTCATGTCTCAGTGAAGGAGGCTCTCAGGGACTGTCACACACTTCTGTTCAGTAAGACTTGATTGTCATGACTGGCTAGACAAGTGCTGGAAAGTAACAGCCCATTGCAGTCTCTGTCAGAGGTGGGGCTATGATTCACCCTGGTCAGGGCTTCATGTCTTTGGGGTTTGAGCCCCTGGATCCATTTGTTGTTCCTGCCCATCCCTGCCCCAGGGCAGGTGGTTCCATAATGTGGGGCTGTTTCTTTCCATCTCCAGCAGTTCTTCACGCTGGTAAGATATTGCTTAGGATTCCTGATAGTTGGAGTCCAACTTCCATTTGTTCTGTTGCTGTGGGACATTGGACTAGAATGTTTCTCTTTCTCTCTCTTCTCTGTCATAGAATCATAGAATATCAGGGTTGGAAGGGACCTCAGGAGGTCATCTAATCCCACCTCCTGCTCAAAGCAGGGCCAATCCCCAGACAGATATTTGACACGGGTCCCTAAATGGCCCCCTCAAGGATTGAACTCACAACCCTGGGTTTAGCAGGCCAGTGCTCAAACCACTGAGCTATCCCTCCCCCCCCCGGACAGTCATTGCTCTGTGAGTTTGGCCTATGCTTTGTGCCACCTGGTCCCCACCCCTGGTTTATGGTCACCGAGTCTGTATTTGGTGAGGGTTTTTCTATTTCTGCACATGTCTCTGCAGTGATGTCTGTACCAGTGTGATTGTTCTGTGCAGAGATCTGGGGCTGGGGCTGTTTTGGATTCGTTCTCCCTGGCTGCCCAGTGTATGTTTGCATTCTAGGTGCTGGGCTTGTGTCCTGCATGTTTCCTGGCTGTGGGGAAGGGTATTTGCTCTACGGGTCAGGTGCTGAGAGGGCTGTGCTGAGCCCAGGGAGTGGGGATGCAGAGGTGTCAGTGCTGCAGGGGGCACGGTGCTGTAATATAGCTGGGGGTGCTGTCATGTTTCCATGCTGGAAGTTCCCAAGGGTGTCGATACAGGAGTGAGGCTGCAGTTGTGTTGTCCATGTACAGAGGGTTCCTGGGAGCTCCGAGTGTGCAGCAGCTCTCGAGGGGTGAGAGCCAGGCGGGCATTGAGAACACAGCAGTGAGTGCAGTTGGAGAGCCTAGACAGACTGAGCAGTGGGCCCAGAGTAGTGGGTCCTGGGCAGGGTGCTGCAGGGTCCTGTGCAGTCAGAATCTATTACTCCCTACATTGTCCTTGTCGCTGTCTCACTCCAGTATCACCCCCCTTCCTCACCTCTTTGTCATCCTCACCTCATCACCCCATGTCACCCCCACCTCATCTCAGCCCCCCGCCGACCTTCCATTGCACCCCCCTTGCTCCCATCTGGTCCCTGTGTTGCCTTCCATCACCCTGTTAGACACCTTGTGCTGAGCTGTGAGCACCATGCCCACACCCAGCTCTGTGGCTGGACTAGGCTGCAGCTCCAGGGTCTCTGCATCCTGCCTCTTGCCTCCGAGCACATGCTGCTGGTTGGAAGTGCTACTTGCATCAGGGCTGGGGTGACTCAGGGGAAGCTGTGGCATGTGGTTTAGTTTTATAGGGTTGTACTAGAACTCGAGGGATCTGCACAGGCAGCGTCCTGGGGAGGGATTACTCTCCGCAGGTTGCATCATTTCCTCCTACAGTGCCAGGAGATGCACTGAATCGGTGTGGTTTGTGGACGTGATGGTGGGAAGAACCCGCCCCTTGGTGCCAGAGGGGCAGGTCTGGGGCTCTGGGTACAGTGTGTGCTCCAATGGCCAGCGCCGGGGGGAGCTTCAGGCTGGGTGCTTGTAAATCTGCTGCTAAGATCTTGGGGGCAGGGTGTGTGTCGGGGCGGAGACCCGATCCTACCTGGGGCCTCTCGAACCAGAGGGTGTCTGCTGGGCTCCCCCATCTCAGCGCTTGCGCCGGGGGCAGGGCAGGGCTGAGCTGGACTGGATTTTGCTGCAGCAAAGGAGAAAGCACTGCCAGGTGCCCTGCCTGTCTCTGGGAGGGGGGTTGGCTCAGGGCTCTGTGTTACACAGTGCACCAAGCTTGGGGGAGGAAGGGTCCTGTCTCAGGTATGGCTTGGGAGAGTCAGCTCTGACCTGCCTCCCTGGAGCCTCTGCCAGCTGGTCTGAGAGTTCAGTGCCGGAGTGCGAGGAATGCCCTGCAGAATGGATGGACCCCAGGCAGCAGGGCTGGGCAGCTGCAGAGCAGAGCCCTGGCTGTGAGGAGAGGGGATGGCTGTACCCACAGCTGAGCAGTGGTTATTGCCGCAGACGGTGCCGGCAGCATGAGCTCTGCCAGAGCTTTTCTCTGCCCACCCCCTCCCCTACACACACAGTGTGGGCTCCTCAGCCGGGCTCACCCTGTGTCTGGCCAGAGGCCCCCATGCAGCTCCCTAGCCCTCAGGGCCCTCCCTGCTAACCCCTCACCTCTCAGGCATGCAGCTACCCAGCCTGGGCCGGGCACAGAGACCTTGGCCCTGATAAATGGGCAGGGTTGTTATCAATAGTGATGGGGAGAAATAGCATCTCCCTGGGGGAAGGAGAAGGAAAGCGAGACTCTGGGGCCTTGATCCCTCCCACCCTGGAGAGGCTCCCCACGAAGTCTGTCCCGGGACAGCGTTCACCTGCCTCTGTTACCCACTCTCCTTCTCATCCTGCACCTCCCCTAGTCCCTCCTGCCCCATGTCAGTCCCACTGCAGCCATCCTAGTCCATTCCCCTCCCCATTCCTGTCTCTGTCCATTCCCAGCTCCATTCCTGGTCACCTTCCATCCCAGTCTTGCCTTGGTGCCTGTTCCCATTTCCCTGCGGGTGAAATCTCCCTCATCCTCACACTTGCAGGAGCAGGGGCTCCGTGGCTGTCAGGGGATGGGAAAGGTACGTTGGGGCTTGCCAGCCCTCTGCCACCTTCCTCCAGAGAAGCCGCTGTAGGGAATTGGCTCAATTCCCAGGCACCAGGACCTGTGCCCTCCACCGCCCAGGAACACAAGGAATGTTCCCTGTAGCAACACGAGCTGCCAGCTGCGGATTAGAGACTGTCACAAAGGTTTGCACTAGAGCAAGATTTCTAAACAGGGCTGAGGTTATTGCGCAGTCAGAGCTCAGGCTGGGAAGGAGCGAGGCCCGCCTGGGTGGTGCCCAGGGTGTGCACCGGAGAGCCGTGCCCAGGGGCTGTGCCTGCGTGGGAGGGCAGGGGATCCTGGAGAAGCTGAATCTGAACCATGTGAAGGTGGAGGGGCCAATGAGCAGTGGAGAAGTAGCACCAGACCTGGGGCATATGCAGGGAGGGGCCAAGGAGCATCAGATGAACAGTGTCTATGGGGCATGTGCCAGGACAGAGAGGTGGAGGGCAGCATGCCCACAAGGAAGAGGAGGGTGAAAATTTGGGAGATCAGAGCTCCTCATCTTCGGGGAGCGACTGTCCAGGAATGTGCCCTGGCATGAGGGCTAGGCACCCTCAGGGTGGGATTTGGGGATCCCTGGCATTGTCTGTCACTAATGGAGGGGATAAGGGGATCCCCCTCATTTACTGGGTGAGAGGTCTCTGGGTGGAGCTGAGGTCTGGGGGGGTTTGTACCAGGGTAACCCAGGTTCCAGTGCTGTGCCTGGAAGCAGGGGGCAAGTGGAGTAGAGGGGGATAGGGCTCTGTGACGGTGGGCGGGCAACAGAGCAGGTACGAGCCAGTCACTGACCCCAGGACGCATGCACCACACCAGCCACCAAGGCCTGGTTTCCAGCACAAACAGGCTGGCTGTTTGCCAGGAGCTCCTGGGAACTGGGGGCTTCAGCTGTCCTATGGTCAGCAGCTTCTTTTCTGCACAGGACTGGTTCCAACCCACAGCCGTTTCAGCACCTCCCCCTGACAGCACACTGGCTCTGCTTTCACTGCCTTCCTTGCGGGAGCAGTGTGGACATGCAAAGCTGCCTGCCTTTAATGGCAGCAGCTCCTGCCCTAATGTAGCAGTAAGGAAGGCACAGACCTGGCACTCGCACAGGCTTTGCCATGATGAGCATCCCCAAAATGTCTGATAGCGAGAGAGCGATTTCTGGTGGCACTTGGGTGTGTGCAGTGACGAGGAGAAAGTGGCTGAAATTAACACAGAGGAGCTTTAGGCTGAATCTCAGGCTGCCAGAGGAGGGTCTCCCTGGGCAGGGCCCTGTCATCTGCAGCATTTCTTGCTGGACTTGACAGAAGCCTAGAGAATGTGCTGATGGCTGAAGCCTGCCTTGACTCTGGGGATGGGCTGGGACAGGGTGACAGGCTGTCTTGCTTCTCTGATTCTTTGAGCCCAGTGGCAGCTGAACATGCCTCGTGTGCAGCTCTCTCTGCTGGGTTCCCTGGTTGGGATTCTCACCAAAGCAAATCCTGGCCCTGCCAGTTACCCTGTGAATGCAATGACCTAACCGGTGTGTGGCCAGTTGAGCTTTCATTCAAGACTTTTGAGGTTATAGCCACTGAAGCCTCGCTCCTCCTGAGAGATAGGTAACGGATAGTTAGTGATCATGTCACCCACCACTGAAATGCGTCCACCTCTGGTGTGGTTCGTGGCAGCTGTTCAACAGTGAATAGCAATGCTACTCAGCAATTTCTGACTGGAAGAAAACTCCCCGACTGCAAGTACAGGGGGAATTTAAGTGGCAGGCTATAATTACCTGCACAGGATTTGGGCCAGGGCCCCAGTGTTACCATCCCTTGTGTAAAGTGCTGGGGGATTGTTAAAGCCTATAAGTGGACAGGACCTTGGTATTACAGCCTCTCCAGCAGTGCCTCTTTGCCCCACACGGGGGCATTGGGTGAGTGCGGAGGCAGAGAGAGGAGCCCCAATCACCCAGGCCATGATGGGCAGTACCGAGGTGTTCCGTTGAGGTACCTGCTGCAGGTGCTGATCAGGCCCAGCTCTGCATAAGCTTGTGAGAGCTGCCGGGGTCACAGCACAAAGTGGCCTGGCCAGAGGCTGTGATGTTACTGGGACTTGCCAAACGATGGTCTCCAAGTGAGACAATTCTGCTGGTCTGAAGGGACAGGGCGATAGAGCTCAGGGAAACGCTTATTGCCAGCAAGGAAACATTTTGCTTTGTGGGGGCTGAAGAGTGAAGATTGTTCTGCCTGAATCTCTCTGACTAAGAAGCGCTGGCGTCACGGCAAGCTGAGGCTGCGGGGGACGGGAGGAGAAGGGGGGACAGCCTCCCCAGCTGGGAGCTCAAGGGCCGGGCAGGACGATCCCGCGGGCCGTAGTTTGCCCACCTCTGCCCTAATTGGATCCCATTGTGGGGGTGAGGACAAGACCAGCTCCCAGCTGCTCCCTTGTGCTGCTGCTGGCGTTGTCTGTGTCCTGGAGCTCGTCATGCTGCAGCGCTGTGCCCCCCACCCCGGTCTGAGACCAGCTGAGAACAGGGATCCTGCTGCTGCTCCTGGCGTGAGGGAGAGGGACAGTCTGGCCATAGGTAAATACAAGTGTTGGGGTCTCCTCCCGTGCACTCCCCTTTGTCATGCCCACCTCGAGTGTGGAGCCCTGTGTGCTCCCCTTTGGGGTGCAGCCTTTCCGTGAGATGAGGCAGGAGATTGTGGGGTAAAGCTGAGTGAGTGTGTGTGGAATAGACTCTTCTGGGAACAATGGGAATGCAGCCTCCTGGCCTCTGCCTCCGTCACATCTCTGGGTGACTGCAGGGCCCAGTGCTCATTGCCAAGGCAACTGGAGCAGGGAGATCTGATTCCTCTCTTTGTGTATGGGCCAGGCAGGACCTGGGGGGAAGGAGCAGGATCATCTCAGGGCATTAGCACTGAGCGAAGGAGGGGCTTGGAGAGAGGACAGGGGCAGGAGAAGGCAGCATTGGAAGAGTTCTCTAAAAACATCCGCTCAATGTGCAGCGGCAGTCAAAAAAATTAACAGACTGCGAGGAACAGTTAGGAAAGGGAGAGATAATAAGACAGAAAATATCATAATGCCACTACATAAATCCATGGTGCCTCCACACCTTGAATACTGCATGCGGATCTGTTCACTCCATCTGAAAAAAGATAAATTGCAATTGGAAAAAAGTACAGAAAAGGGCAACAAAAATGATTAGGGGGATGGAACAGCTTCTGTATGAGGAGAGATTAAAAAGACAGGGACTGTTCAGCTTAGAAAAGAGATGTCTATGGGGGAGGTCTGTAAAATCATGAGTGGTATGGAGAAAGTGAACAGGGAAGTGTTCTTTACCCCTTCATACAAGTATTTCTTCACACAATGCACAGCCAGCCTGTGGAACTCCTTGCCGCAGGGTCAGTGTGGGGAGCAGGGATTGGCAGCTGGGGAGACACTAGAACCTCTCAGTGAGGGAGTGGTTTGCGTTGTGGCTAAGCACAGCCCTCCGCCATCCCCTGTGGTGAGTTCTATTTAAGTTGGGTGGGTACCAGGCCCTGGTACCACTGTGGATGGTGACAGGACTGTGCCCTGTGCTTGGAGGTGTTGGATGCTCAGGGCTGAGATGTGCAGGGGTGAGTGCTTCTGTGTGCTCCTGATGGTGGCTGTGTCTTTGCATCTCACTGGGAAATGGCGATGGGTGAGAGTGCTGCCTGTGTAGGCCTCGGTTCGTTTCCCCTCAGAACGGCTGGGACAGGCTGACGGGAGGCCAGAGGACACCAGGTAATGGGCCAAGATACCATGTTGATAAGCACAGTGCAAATGCAGGGCGAGTGAACTGCAGGAGCAAGGCAGAAGGAGGGAGAGAATGCGGAGAGGGGAGAGGAAGGAGCGTGAGGAGGGAGATGCAGATGCAGCTGATACACTGACCCCTGGTGACCCACCCAGCCTCAACCATCAGCACTTGGACACCCAAGACCAGACTCTTCCTCCCTTATGCATGCTGAAGTCTCTGGGAGCACTTACAGAGTAAGGGTAGCAGAATAGGCCATAATTAATTACCCTCCCCCTGCCTTAAGAGTCTGAGTGGGATTTCAGAGTTTGGCTCAGGCCCACTGCTCTGAGGGATACAGAGGAACTGTTATGCCTACTATGAAATGCAGCCCTCTCTGAGGCAGGGCAAGGCAGCTGGTCTACACAAGAGTGACGAGCAGGAAATGGAGGGGAATCCTGGACTCAGTGAAGCTGTAGGCAGGAGCGAGGGGTGCAGGACAGGTTCACCTGAGCAGGGACGGGTTGGCAGCAGACATGCCAAACCCGTGAAAAAAATTCAGAAATTGGGCTTGTTTTTGGCTTAACTGGCTTGTGAGTTGCTTGTTGGCTAGTTTTTGGCTATTAGCTTGTTGCTTCTTTTTTTGATCAGCTCCTGGCAAGCAGGGGCAAGGGGGGGGAGAGAGTCAGAGGTGCACAGTGGGCCCACCCAGCACGCCGGAGGGATCTAGTCACATAGAGTGTTGGGGTTCTTAGGGATTGGCTTGTTTTGGCCTTGTTTTGAAATGGGATTAGCTTGATGTTTGTCTTACTGTGAAAGTCGGGGTGCTTATTTACAGCGTGAAAGTTGGCAACTGTGGTTGGCAGGCCGTGCTGCTGCCTGGGCAGTCTGCTGGGGCCAGTACTGTGACCCCCGTATCTGTGGCTCTTCGTCTAGTTTCTGCGCCGGCAGCGCCAGGATGAACTGTGCAGCAAGATGCCACTTGACAACACTCATCATCTGATAGCAGATAGGAAAGATGTATGTGGGAATTGGACTCCTCCTGGGAGCAGAGACGAGGGGGAGGGGCCAGGAAGAATGAGGAGATGAGTCTATGAGGGACTCTGGCAGAGCTGGAGAGAAGAGCGAGGGCCCTGTTCAGTATGGGGGTGGGGGGGAGACTGATTGGCCTCTGAGGCTTGGAAATTCCCTGGGGAGCCCCAGGCCTCAGAGGCCGCCTCTAGTCCAACAGCTTTAGGGCTGGCTCTGCACTGGGCTAAACATGTCACACATTACATGCATTAAAAACTGGCTAACTGATAGATCTCAGTGTAACTGTAAATGGGGAATCGTCATCGAGCAGTTCTGGGGATTGATTCTTGGCCCTATGCAATTGAACATCTTTATCAATGACCTGGCAGAAAACATTCAATCATCACCAATAAAGTTAGCAGATGGGAGTGGTAAATAGTGAAGAGGGCAGGTCATTGATACAGAGCGATCTGGATCACTTTGGAGGCTGGGCGCAAGCAAACAATATGTCTTTTAGTACAGCTAAATGTACTCATCCAGGAACAAGAAATGCAGGCCATACTTACAAGATGGGGGACTCTATCCTGGGAAGCAGTGACGCTGGAAAAGATTTGGGGGTGTGGTGTATAATCAGCTGAACAGGAGCTCCCCGTGTATTGCTGTGGGCGAAAGGATTAATGCGATCCTTGGATGCATAAACAGAGGAATCTCAAATAGGAGTAGAGTGGTCATTTTATCTCTCTATTTGGCACTGGTGCTGTAATGCCGTGTCCAGTTCTGATGTCCACAATTCAAGAAGGAGGTTGATAAACTGGAGAGGGATCAGAGAAGAGCCACGAGAATGATTAGCCGATTAGAAAACCTGCCTTAGTGATGGGTTCCAGAAGCTCAATCTATTTAACTTAACAAAAAGAAGGTGAAGGGGTGACGTGATTAGTCTGTAAGCACCTGCATGGGGAACAAATATTTAATAATGGGCTTTTTAATCTAGCAGAGAAAGGTCTAACATGATCCAGTGGGTGGAAGGTGAAGCTAGACACATTCAGACTGGAACTGGGATGTACATTTTTAACAGTGAGAATAATTAATCACTGGCAATATTTAAATCAACATTGGATGTCTTTGAACAGATCTTCTCTGGGAATTTATTTTGGGGAAATTCTCTGGCCTGTGTTCTAACTGAGGTCAGACGAGATGATCACAGTGGTCCCTTCTAGCCTCAGACTCGATGAACTAAGTGGGTGGGGGAAAGGGAGCAAGTGAGACTTAAAGATCTGCAGAGCTTTTTCCCACTCTAGCAACACTACCTATGTGCAGCCAGCATAGCTGCACTGAGTGGATTCCTGCACAGGGAGTGCAGAGCCGGTGCTTGGGGTGGGGGCAGTGCGCGGAGCACCATGGCCCTTCTGCCTAGGAGCTGGACCTGCTGGTCACTTCCGGGGCGCAGCACAGTGCCAGCCAGGACAGGTATGGACTAGCCTGCCTTAGCGCCGCAGCACTGCCGACCAGTCTTTTAACAAAAACCTTACACCTGATCACCCGAGGTCAGACTAGTCCCAGAGCCTGTGCTATATACAGGGTCAGACTAGTCCTATGGCCCATGCTATACACAGGGTCAGACTAGTCCTAGGACCTGTGCTATGCAGGGGGTCAGACTGGATGGTCACTGTAATGATGCTGGTTCTGGCGGGACCCAACTGAGAGTGCCAATTCAGGACAAATCGCTTAAAACAGGGCAGTTACAGCCCAAGGCTGGGGTTTTTCCACCTCTAAGGCAAACCAAACCAGCCAGACAGTGAAGACTTTGGTTTCACCCCACTGGCTAACCACAAGCAATTCCATTAGACACTCCAGTTTCCCAGTATCACCACCAGTGCCACTTGTTATGGGGACAAATGGTTATGAAAACCAATACCCCAGTAAAAGAAAAAGGGTTCTCCTGATCCCATAGGACTGAGCCCCAGACCCAGGTCAATATACAAATCAGATCTTACCCACAAATCACGCTGTTGCCAATCCTTTAGAATCTAAAATCTAAAGGTTTATTCATAAAAGGAAAAAGATAGAGATGAGAGCTAGAATTGGTTAAATGGAATCAATTACATACGGTAATGGCAAAGTTCTTGGTTCAGGCTTGCAGCAGCAATGGAATAAACTGCAGGTTCAAATCAAGTCTCTGGAATACATCCCCAGCTGGGATGGGTCATCAGTCGTTTTGTTCAGAGCGTTAGTTTGTAGCAAAGTTCCTCCAGAGGTATGAAGCAGGATTGAAGACAAGATGGAGGAGAGGCATCAGCCTTTTTATAGCCCTTTTGCCATGTGGAAGGACACCTCTTTGTTCTTACTGTGGAAAATCACAGCAGCAAGGTGGAGTCTGGGCAAGTCACATGTCCATGCATGACTCAGTCCTTTACAGGTAGAGCAGCCATTGCTCACATACTGCCTTGAACGTTCCCAGGAAGGCTTCCCATATGTAGAGTGGAGTCTCCCAAGGTCCATTGTCAGTCAAATGTTTCTTGACTGGGCACTTAATCTGAAAATTCCTTCCTCAAGAAGCTGACCAAATGCTTCACTGGTGCTACTTAGAATCAAACACACTGAGATACAAGTATATAGCCAATATTCATAACTTCAAATACAAAAATGAGACACACATACAGACAGCATAATTATAACCAGCAAATTACAACCTTTTCATAGAGACCTTACTTGCACAAATCTTGTACAAAGGAAGTCAACTATAGGACCTTGGTTGCAACAATGATCTATATGGTCACAGTTCATGTCAATAACATCACACATGATGACATGGGTAGTAGCACCGGAGACACGGCGTGGCCGTGCCAAGTACATGCCCCCCATTTCAGGCATGTTTGTACTCAACACAGCTAAGTCAGGCTCTGCTGCTATTTACGTATGTCTACGAACAGCAACTCACACCCAGCTCATAGTGTAGACATAGCCCGAGACAGCCCCTGATTCCCGCTTCTCCCCCCCTCCCCCCCGCCAGCAGTGCCATTGGGTCTCACGGCAATGAGCAGCCTCAGGGCTGGGCCTGGGAAAATCTGTCTTTCTCATCTATAAACTCACTCTATTAATATCAGGTGTCTTTCCATAGCCATTGCCAAGGGCAGGGCTGGAGAGCAGTGCTGTCAGCTCGTCAGGCTCACCTCCCGAATGGGCCAAGTGTGACAACACCACTGCCAGGTTCCCGGCCCTACTCAGAGTCAGGGCCATGGAGACCCCAGCTACAAGAGCTGTACCTTGTGGGATGGGGGCTGTTCGCCCCAGGAATTGGGGGCTCCACTGGCCCCTTTCACTTACCTCCTGTCCAATAAAGAGTCCGGTGGTACCTTATAGACTAACAGACGTATTCGTGGGTGAATACCCACTTCGTCAGATGCATGCATGTATTCACCCACGAAAGCTCATGCTCCAATACGTCTGTTAGTCTATAATGTGCCACAAGACTCTTCGCTGCTTTTACAGATCCAGACTAACACGGCTAACCCTCTGATACTTGACTCCTCTCCAATGTTTCTGTGTCCCCAGGTTCTCTGAACCCACCCACCCAAGCCCCTACATTGCTGCCTTTCCTGTTCCGGGGTCTGCTCGCCCATTTCTAAACTTCATCAACCTGGAGAGAAATGCATATTAGAACCAGCATGGTACATGTCAGTGTGAACAGGGCAACTCCCCACCAGGGAACCCTGCCTCTCAGTGACATAAGAACATAAGGACGGCCAGACTGGATCAGACCAAAGGTCCATCCAGCCCAGTATCCTGTCTTCTGACAGTGGCCAATGCCAGGTGCCCCAGAGGGAATGAACAGAACAGGAAATCATCAGGTGATCCATCCCCTGTTGCCCATTCCCAGCTTCTGGCAAACCATCCCCAGCTGGGGAACAGGGGCCTTGCACCTGGCCTGAACCTCAGCATCCCCAAGGTCTGCCTGCCCGAGATGGGGAGTGAATTTGAGAGGGGAAGACACCCCCCCACCCAAGGTCCTTCAGAATCCAAACCGAGGGACACTGAGCAAGCGCACGTTAGCTGAGTTCAGTGGCCTATTGGCCTCCCCTTTCCTACCTCCCCCACCACCCTTCTGAAGGGTTGTCAACCCTCCAGGATTGCCCTGGAGTATCCAGGAATTAAAAATTAATCTTTCATTAAAGATTATGTCATGTGATGAAACCTCCAGGAATATGGCTAACCAAAATTGGCAACCATACCCCTCCTGGAGCTAAGCCGCAAGACACCTACCCGCTCCTCCTTAAGATCCAGCTCTGCTCCAAGGCCTAAGGGAAGGTGCCAATGGCTCAGGGCTGAGCAGAAGAACCAGTGGGGAGAGCTGAGAATGGTTGTCTCGTAGCAGGTCTAGGTAACTCTGCGTCTTAGCCCTGCTCCCCTCCTTCCTGCCTTGTGTTTCTCAGGCTCACACATTTCTTCTCAAGCTCTTTGGGGCGGCTCAGTGCCTGTGAGTGCTGAGCGTGGCTCTGGGGCAGTACGGTGCTCCAGACAGGCTCCCTTGCAACAAGCAGTGCATAGATCTTAAGGCCTGTTGGGAACATTAGATCATCTAATCCGACCAGAGCCAGAACCGTTCATCCAGTTACCCCTGTATTGAGCCCAATAGCATGTGTTCGACTAATGCTTTTCCAGAAAGGTACCAGTCTTAATGTGAAGATAAGAGGTGGAGAATCCACTCTGGGAGTTTGGTCCAGTGCTTAAGCACTGTTACAAATTGTGCCTTAGTTCTAATTTGATTTTGTTTGGCTTTAACTTGTAGCCGTTGGTTCTTGTTTTGCCTTTCCTGTAAGGTTGAAGAGCCCCTTAGTACCTGGAAGATACTTGTAGGCTGTAATCAGATCACCTCTGTCTTCCTTTTGATAAGCTAAACAGATGGAGCGCCTGAACTCTTCCAGTCTAAAGCATTTTTCAGCCTTCACATAATTTTTGAGGCTCTACTCTGCACCCTCTATAATGTATCAACAGCTTTTTAATAATGTGGACACCAGAATTCACCGCAGTATTCCAATGTTGGTCTTGCCAATGCTGTAAATACAGAGAGGTAAAAATCACCCGCCTTGCCTCCTCCCTACTCCCTTGTTTATATGCCCCACGAGCACATGATCTGGAGTTTCTGCATCTCATTAAGAATGTAGGGAAAAGTGTAGCCTTCCTGCTAAGCTAAAGGTCTTCAGGCCTTACTCTTCGAGAGCAGTGACCCAGAAGAGGTTGAGGGTGGAGAAGGAGCAGCTTTGGAGCTAGCTGGGCACATGGCAGAGCGTTTGTACAATTTCTCAGTGCCTGGGACTCAGATCACTTAAAAATGGCCCAAATTTCCAGAATGTTCCAGATGCATCAGGTTGGTCTGAGTGAGCAGGAGAGAGACTCTCCGAAGGGGCCTTTCTCAGCGTGTGTCTGAGAGAGGAGCTGGCCCTGATGCCACAGGGAGTCTGCCAGCTCCCACCTGAGTGCAGTGGCGGCTTTAGAGTTAGTGGGGCCCTGTGCACAGCTTCATTTTCGCACACACACCCCTTCGGGACCCAGCCAAGAAAAAGAACATTCTCTTTTATCTCCCCCAAGTGTTTCATTCATTTTTTCATAAAATCATAGAAGATTAGGGCTGGAAGAGACCTCAGCAGGTCATCTACTCCAACCCCCTGCTCAAAACACCAACTAAATCATTCCAGCCAGGGCTTTGTCAAGCCGGGCCTTAAAAACCTCTAAGGAAGGAGATTCCACCACTTCCCTAGGTAACCCATTCCAGTGCTTCACCGCCCTCCTAGTGAAATAGTGTTTCCTAATATCCAACCTAGACCTCCCCCACTGCAACTTGAGATCATTGCTCCTTGTTCTGTCATCTGCTACCACTGAGAACAGCCGAGCTCCATCCCCTTTGGAGCCCCGCTTCAGGTAGTTGAAGGCTGCTATCAAATCCCCCCTCATTCTTCTCTTCTGCAGACTAAATACCCCCAGTTCCCTCAGCCTCTCCTCATAAGTCATGTGCTCCAGACCCCTAATAATTTTTGTTGCCCTCTGCTGGACTCTCTCCAATTTGTTCACATCCCTTCTGTAGGCGGGGGACCAAAACTGGATGCAGTATTCCAGGTGTGGCCTCACCAGTACTGAATAGAGGGGAATAATCACTTCCCTCGATCTGCTGGCAATGCTTCTACTAATACAGCCCAATATGCCGTTGGCCTTCTTGGCAACAAGGGCACACTGCTGACTCATATCCAGCTTCTCATCCACTAATCCCCAGGTCCTTTTCTGCAGAACTGCTGCTTAGCCAATTGGTCCCCAGCCTGTAGCGGTGCATGGGATTCTTCTGTCCTAAGTGCAGGACTCTGCACTTGTCCTTGTTGAACCTCATCAGGTTTCTTTTGGCCCAATCCTCCAATTTGTCTAGGTCACTCTGGACCCTATCCCCACTCTCCATCGTCCTCCTCCTATATTATAAGTAATAGGAAGTAAATGAAAATAAAGTGAGGTACCTTGATTGGGGCCGGGGTTGGAGCAGGAAGGGGTGCAGGGGTCGGTCTCTGGAGGGAGTTTGGGTGCTGGGTGCAGGCTCTGGGCTGGGGCAGGGGGTTGGGGTGTGGGAGGAGTCAGGGGGTAGCAGTTACCTTGGGGGGGCGTGGCTCCCAAAGCGACCAGCACACCCCTCTGGCAGCGGCTCCTAAGTGGGGGATCCAGGAGGTCTCTGCGCACCACTGCCGCAGGCGCCGCCACCACAGCTCCCATTGGCCGCAGTTCCCGGCCAATGGGAGCTGCGGAGTTGGTGGTCGGGGCGGAGGCAACGCGCAGAGACACACACACCCCAGAGGCCGCAGGGACATGCCGGCTGCTTCCGGGAGCAGCGTGGGACTACCCGCCACAGAATGCAGGCAACCTGCCTGCCTGAGCCCTGCAGCGCTGCCGGCTGGGACTCGGGGGCTGGTTGTTAGATGAGATTTGTCCTGCATTTTGGGGGGTTCCGACTCATTGGGGGCCCTGTGCCACTGTACTGTTTGTTTCATGGTAAATCTAGAGTTACCATATCTAATAAATAAAAAAAGAGGACCCTCCACGGGCCCTGGCCCCGCCCATTTCCCCAGCCCCACCCCGTCCCAACTCCGCCCCCTCCTCCCTCCCACTCCCAGCCAGGGGGAAAGGGCTGCCCGAGCGCTACCGGATTCACGGTTTGCCGGGCAGCCCCCAGACCCTGCACCCCCGGCCGGCGCTTCCCCAGTGCAGCTGGAGCCCAGAAGGGGAAGCGCCCAGCCGGGGGCGCAGGGTCTGGAGGCTGCCCGGCAA